>NC_041383.1:392553227-392592630 GCF_002162155.2 Triticum dicoccoides | reverse complement strand
CACTCGTCTAGAAAACCCCCGCCCACCTTCTTCCTCACTCGTATAGAAAATGCCTGCTCCTCTTCTTCCACTCCTACAGAAATCCCCAGCCCTCCTTCTTCCCCACTAGCACTGCCACTAGGCTCGTCTTTGGATACTCTGCTCAAACCCGTGAGCTCGACGCGATGCCCATAAGGAAAATGGAGTCGGCTGGCCCCAGTGCCAAGAAGATGAGGCTCCCGCTAGCGGCGATGCCGGTTGTAGATCCCGCACCCGGTAGCGCGGGGAGAAGCGGCGAGCCCCTCCCCCCACCCGGATCTGAGGAACCGGTAGAATCTCCGGTGGACCGCATCAGCAATCTCCCAGACGTCATCCTTGAGGAGATCATCTCGCTTCTCCCCACCAAGGATTGCTACCGCACACAAGTCCTCTCAACTCGGTGGCGCCCTCTATGGCACACCGCGCCCCTCCATCTCGACTGTTGTCAGATATTTGTCCTTCCTGGATTTGATCTCCTCAGAGCCATCATCTCTTCTCACCAGCAGGGCCCCGTTCAATGCCTCCGCATCCCGACGCGCTACCTGCTGTCCATACCCGGCATGGTGGACGCTTGGCTGACATCCCCTGAATTCGGAAAACTCTAGCAGTTTGAGTTGTACCATTACCACAAAAGTTTCATACCATGAACACACCAAGAATTCGTGTGCACACCACCGTTGTCCATCTCACGGTTTTCCTCCTCTCTCCACACCGCCACCTTCGCTCGATGCCATCTACCAGATGATCTGGTACAAATGCTTCGACTCCCACTGCTAAAAAAACTTTCGGTTGTGGTGGTTTATCTGTTAGAGGCCTCACTGCACAGCATCATCCACTCCAATTGCATTGCCCTGGAGCGCTTGCTAATTGTTTTGGGAATAGAAATCCGTATCAGTTGTATCCAAATAAAGTCGCCTCACCTTAAAAGCATTGGAATTTGTTTTGAAGGACAACAGCTCATCATCGAAGATGCCCCTTCACTTCAAAGGTTGCTCCTTGATAATTGTTATACACCTTCACAAATAACTGTCGTCTCTGCGCCCAAACTGGAGACCTTGGGTGTAATTCATGACTCGTTTAATAATCACAAGGAGTTGGTGTTTGGCTCCTCACTTTTTCAGGTACCGTATATTATCATCTACACATTTGTAATCATATCTTGTATTTTTCATTTGTGCGCATAAGTTTTATATCATCTTGGAGTACACTTTGGGTACTAATATTATGTTATATGCTCAATGAAGAGTTCGTCCATTAATAGCCTATCAATGCTTCTGGATTCTATTAAGGTCATATATATCAGAATGTTTAGTTTGGATCTGGACATAATTATTGGCTTGCTGCGATGCTTTCGATCTCTGGAGAATTTATATATAGAGGTGATGATTTCATGCACATTTAAAGCCCGTATATATTGTACTAGAATTAAATGTCCAGCTGTCGTTCTTTCGACATACTCTTTTTCCAGACCTTAACTGTTTTCAATCTTCATGTCTACTTAGGTAGAACCACATGGAGAAAAACATATAACCAATCGGTGGCGTAATAAGCACCATGATTTTCTCAGTTCTCATGAGATTCATTTGAGGACAATAACGATGGAACGATATGCATCCAACTAGGCAAGCAAAAGCTTTATCACATTCTTCCTGTTGAATGCGAGGTTACTATTGTCCATGAGGCTTAATTTTTACCGCAAGAGATTTCTCACGGACGGACATGTTGAACAGCAAAAAGAGAAGTTTCAGGTGGACAAATGGGCTTCTAAACATGCTCGTCTTCTATTTACAACAAGTTGTAGTCATCCTGAAATAAATATTTTTGCACAGGATGTTGATTTTATGAATCAGACCGATCCATTTGTTTGTGACTACAAAAAAGATTGGTTGGGTTAGATGTTACTGTCATGTTCAATCTGGGTTTTGTCTAAAAATTTGATGAACAATTAATCCTTGGGCTTTTTGTACCATTTGTATTCTTGAGTTGCATGTTGTTGCCCTCGTACTCCCCTCCACCTGCCACTACACTGCCGCATCTTCCACGGTTGCTGTTCGTTCCCGTCCGAGGCCTCGCCGTCGTTCTCCGCCTTGGTTCGCTCGCTGTGCCCGCCGCCGTTTGGCGTTGTCAACATGGTCAACAACCAAGAGGAATCAGGAGACGACTGTACGTGGAGAGGGTGATAGTAGGGACCCACCAGGGTCATTGAATTTCGCAAGCAGGTGTCTCGTTATTACAAGCCAAAAAATACTTCCTCCTAATTGTTTGACAACTAGGTCCCACGCCATTGTCAATGTAGTCAATAAACGAGAAAATTACATAATGAGCGGATAACTCCAGGGACCAAGCAGCTCGCCCAGTTGTTTTTTAGTTTCACAGACGGAGCTTAACTGCGCGCTGTGCGGGGGTTGTGGCCCGTCTAGCCCACGCTTACGCTTTTATTAAGCACATGATGAGCCCAGTTGATATATCTTTTTCTTTCTGAAAATGGCTAGCCCAGTTCTTTTTTTTGGAGAATACCAAAACCGAGGCCTACTTGATTTTCTCAGCCCAGCTAGGCTGCAAATCTTTCAAGACGAGGAGGGATGTAAGTAGTAAGAAATGGGCTTCCCCAGAAAATGCGCTATAAGTTGTAAGAAATGGGCTGTAAATTTTTAAACCAAAGCCAACCCGAAATTGCATTAAAATATCATTTTTTAGGATTTCTCTACTCTCTATTCTTATAAAAACCAAAGCCAACTGGCAATTACATAAATATATCATCTTTTCTCCCACAAGATAAACTACTCATACAAATGCATCTTCATGTTCCGTGCAACGAACGGGCATCTTGCTAGTTAAGATTCTAAATTTCATTCATTTTTTTGCGGATAATTGTTTTTTAAATTTTATTTTGATATAAATTTCTGAAAATTATTTTTAACGTGACTCGAAATTTCGTGATTAAAAGAGTTCGGACCCCACAGAAATATGCAAAATTTAATTGAATTTTTTTTAGCAATGCCCAGAATATATGGTCTATAATGCTAATAAAAAGAATATGGGCGTCAAATATCCTTAAGAATTAGCAAATGGGCTGTAAATTATTGAAAATAATGGCCAATGGGCTATATGCTGTTTTCGACAGATTTGGAGGCTGACTTCTGGGCCTACTAGGTTGACGATGACGCTGTCCTAATTTTTTTTGACGCGTATGCAAGCCTTTGTCAACTTAATCAACACACAGCAGTGACTGTTGGATGTCCATCCAACGGCCGCCGTGCTTCTTCAATCTCTAATCTTCCTGCTCCAGCCGCCCAAACCAGTGCCGGCGGGACTGCCTGCTCCCTCCTCCCGTGGCTGGCTGTGCTGCCGCCAGGCCATCCCTCTAACCACCCACACATCCTGTTATTTTCCGACGACGTCAGCCTCACCCTGCAGCCGACCAGTCAGCGCTCGTACTCCCCTCAGCATGGGCATACGCTGCGGTGGCTTCGCCGGATCCGGGTGGTTCTCTTCCTGGGCCTCGCCCTCGTCCACCGCGTTTGTGCTCTCGGCGCGGCGAGGTCAACATGGTCAACAAACAATATCCATTGGAAGAGGCTGACAGTAGGGGCCCACATAGGGAAATGCCTCCTTATTACGCGCAAAATAATGATTCCTCCACCTGATAGCTGGGACCCACCGAAAGGGCCTCTATATTTCATGAAAAAATGCCCCCCCCCTGTCAGCTCGGACCCACCGGGAGTGCCAACTTATTACGCACAAAAAAATGAATACTCCCCCTGCTAGCTAGGACTCACCTTGGTGGGAGGCTGACTTGTGGGCCTACTAAGTTGACGGGGACGGAGGGCTTTGTCAACTTAGTCAATATGAACGATTCTAGCTCCAGTGACCGTACGATGTCCATCCAACGGCCGTAGTGCTTCTCAACCTCTGGTCTTCGTGCTCCAGCCGCCCGAAGCAGCGCCAGTCATGCCGCATGCTCCTGCCTCCCGTGGCTGGCTGTGCTGCCGCGGAGGCCTCACTGCCCCCTACTATCGCCACCGCTGGCCAGGCCCTGCAGCGACGGCAGCCTCACACTGCAGCTGAACCAGTGAACCTTCCTACTCCTTTCCGTGCGGGCTTCCACTACTGCGTCTTCCCCGGCTCCGTGTTGTCCCCTTCCTAGGCCTCGCCGTCGTCCACCGCCCTGGTGCTCTCCGCGCGGCATGGTCAACGTGGTCAAGGAACGACTTTCATCGGAAGAGTACTGTACGTGGAGAGGCTGACAGCTGGGTCCACGACAGTCGCAAAGAAGTTCCTTCTTATTACGCGCAAAATAATTATTCCTCCACCTGACAGCAGGGACCCACCGGACGGGCCACCGTATTTCACGAAAAAAACATTTCCCCCCTAACTGCTAGGACCCACCAACTACATCTTCGCATGCAAGGAAGTGCGTCCGGGCAAAAAAAAAACGATTCGCCCCCCTGACTGCTGGGACCCACCAGCTACATCTTCGCACGCAAGGAAGTGCCTGACAGTCGGGACCCACTTGGTCGAAGCATACTAGCGTTGTCATTCTGGTCACGAACGTGTATGTACATAATGGTCGATGTAGAGGCGTGCATGTGTCGTAGTAGAGGCGCGCACGTAGCATGTACACATACATACAGTGGTCAGTGTGCAAGAAAGAAAATACGGCCACATATGTACATACGGGCGGGGTCTCGAACGCCTACTCGCGCATACGTACGGCCAGGGCTCGTGTACATGGCTGGGTCGGAACAGAGAAACCGCGTCGTCGTCGTGTTCATGGGGAGGCAACGTAATGTGTCATGTTCATCGGGATGCAACAAAATGCGTTGTGTTCATCAGGAGGCAACGGAATGCGTGGGAGCGAACCGGCTTGGACGGAACAGCCGATGGAAATGAGGCCTGGCGTACCGCAGAATGGAGGAAATAGCCTTGTGTTCGACCGGCCACATCCGAAATGGGATCCTGTTCATTAGGAGGGGTTTGGCGTACCGTAAAAGGGAGGAAACTGACTTGTGTTGGACCTCCTACGGTCGAAACTGGGTCCTGTTGACCAGGAGGGGTGTGGTGTACCGCAAAATGGAGGAAACAGACTTGTGTTGGAGCGCTACGGTTGAAACGGAGGTCCTGTTTATTGGGAGGGGTGTGGCGTACCGCAAAACGGGAGTCCACGGGATATTGTTCATCTCCACCATCGACCTCCTCCAGCCTCCACGGGCTACTGTTCACCCAGCCTCCACCGCGCGCTACTCCACCAGCTACTGTTCAACCACCCCTCCACGGGCTACTGTTTATCCACCCCTGCACCATCTACTATTCATCCAGCCCTCCACGGGGTCCTGTTCATCCAGCCCCAATCGGCTCGATCGATCGGGGTCCTGTTCATCTAGAGGCAACACCACGAGGTCCTGTTCATCCACCCCCACCGCTGACTGTTCATCCAACCCCCCCGCAACACTCACTATTCATCCAGAGGCAGCATCGATCGGCTTCAGTTAGCAGCAGTAGCGAAGGAATCGCTCGATCGGGTTCAGTTAATAGCCATCGATCGATCGCTCGGGTTCAGTAACGCGTAACCTGCAGTGCAATCGCTCGGGTTCAGTAGGTGAACTCCTCACTCGGGTTCAGTTAGAGCCCAACGCCTTGCACCCACGCGCATGCGTGTACGAGAGAAACGCGCATCACTAGGCCCCTGACCACCCACCGTAACTGGGAACTCGCCGAAATTTTCCTCACCCTCACTTCTACCACGGTTTTTTCCGTCATGGACGGCCCAAAGAATGTCATGCAGCTGCGTCTCTGGCCCGCCCAGGACGAAAAGGCCATTTTTTGTCATGATTTTTTGTCATAGAAGTAGGAGCCCACCACATCTATGATGATACCTTATTTTCTCACAATTATTAACATAGAAGTGTCATAAGTATGACAGAAAAAATCCGTTTGGCCCAAAATGTCACAGATGTGTCTTTTTTTTGTAGTGAGCGTTTGCAATATTATTGAAAGTAGGTTTGGAAGAGCGTCAACTTTAGATCCCACATATTTCGACAATTTTCAATCTTATGAAATTTTTGAGAAAAGTGAGTTTGGAGAGGTCATGACTTTAATTAATGTTAATCCCACTATTTTGGAAGAGTGTCAACTTCGCATGCATGTGGATCGTGTTGAAAATATTTTATGTGATAGCTATTTTGTTGAATTTGTGTCGCGACCACGATCCGAATGGACCGAAGTCTCTATGCATCAGTGTCATCCCTAGATCAGTAATGCTCACACGCACAGTACTCGAGGAATTATGACAGAGTTCAATCACACACTTATTACATCGAGTCCTCATAAAGAGTATGATTACACAAAAATATGGCTGAAGGCTATCTAAACTAAATAACTGCGGAAGCTTCGAAGGTAAATGAGTCCATCAACTCCAACGGCATGGCTGAGTGCAAACCAATGACCTATCACACCTTATTCGTCGTTTGAATAGTCTGCAACATGAGACGTTGCAGCCGTGTAGGTCAGCACATTGAATATGCCGGCAGTGTTACACTATAAAGCAATGAAATACAATAACTATATCTACATGCAATATTTGGCTGATGGAGGCTCTAAGTTTATGATTTTGCATAAAGCTAGTTTTTCCCTACAACAAAGGAATAACTTTATTTAACTACTCCCAAGTTGCCCAATATTTAAGAAGGCAACCCCAACTCAAATCCCAATTGAAAGTATCATCATTAAACCCAATTCAATTAATTAATTAAAGAGTTATGAGATCAAATCAATAATTCAAGTACTAGATACTCAAGATGTCCATAACCAGGGACACGACTAACCATGATTAGTTTATACACTCTACAGAGGTTTGCACACTTTTCCCCACAAGACTCGACCGCATCCATGATCGGATGATCGAGACATAGTCTTCCTAAAGCACTTACTCTCTACTCCGGGCGGACCGGTACACCTACTTTCCCCTACATCTGCTAGTCCACCTCTTGAAGAGCTCAGGCAACTTACTCAACTATGTCAGAGCCCATAATGGCTTGTGGCTGCACACGGAAGTTTCTAGCATGAATAATATTATGATCCCTTTGATCTTGTTTGATGAACCGAAGGAAAAATCACACGGGTACTCCAGGATTTCCTTAAATAGGAAACACTGGGTTCCCCAGGTGCCTCAACCAATCCACCCAGATGTATATTAAAGTTTCCACCTTAATGTTATCCATGATTAATAACTCTCAAACTTCCATGTGTAAATCATAATCCAATCCCCGTCTACTAGCATGGCTAAGCAATAAATAAGCATAACATATATTCTTGGGGTGATCAAAAGGTATTAGGTTCCTACCTCAAGTACTACAACCAAACCACATGTTCCCAATCCTACTCATGGAAATATTTGAGGGGTAATACTAATGCATAGTAAAAACTGGGTATAGAAGAGTATGATCAAAGTGTAACTTGCCTTGCTGACGATCTACAAACTCTAGAGATTCGTAGTAACAAGCTTCGCACTCCGGGTAATCTAGCATGGACAAACAGTAGCATACATAAGCAATCACTCAAACGAATCAACGAGAAAACCAAGAAAAGATCCAAATCAAACACGAAACAAGCAAACAGCTTAGGCTAACAAAAGGTAAAACCTAATAGCATAATTATCATGTGGATTAGATCTTAACAGTAGGTACAAGTGATTAGCTACGCTTTGCAAAAATAAACAACTCAAACGGAGAAATGAAACTCAAGAATACGAATGAAACAAGATCGTATACTAATCTGAACTAAACTCAAATTTTACAGTGTCAAAATCATGTTGAAGTTAGTTAACTGGAAAGAACAGAACGATACGAAGATTTAGGTGCTGGTTTCAACTAATTTGGATAAACGGGTAAAAAGTTACGCTAGTTTTAAGATCAGGGGCTAAATCATGAGAAAACTATTCACGGATAGGTCCCTGGCCGGAAATAAAAAAAAGAAAAAACTACGGCGTGGATGTTCGTTAACAGAACTAATCAAACTAATAATGTCCATTAAAAAAACGAACGAACGAACATTCGTTAATTAGGAAAACCAAAAAAATGATCTAATCTACTTAACCGAGTAAACCGAAAAAACGGAAAAAGACCGAATGGTTTTACACCGTTAGCCAAGGTCGGTCCGACAGCGAGATCCGGCGTCGGCGGCGGGCTTTCCGGCAGCGTCGGCGGCTTCTGCGGGGCGGGGCGAGGCGGCGCGGGCGACGGAGGCTGCACGGCAGCGGCGGCGAAGCTGCGGCGGCACTGGGCTACGGGCGGCAGCGGCTTCTGGTGGGGGTGGAGAGGCGGCGGGGGCGGTATGTAAAGAGGGGGCGTGCGGTGACTTGGGCGAGGGGGCGACCTTCGGGAGTCCGAACCGGACTCCCTGGCGGCGGCGACGACGAGCCGGACTCCTCCCGCTCGGAGGACGGCGGCGGGGCGATGGGCCGGCCGGGCTTCGGCCCAGTCGGTCCGAGAAGATTTTTTTTAAGAAAAATTTCACCGCTAAGGAAAAATCCTAAATAAATGTTAAAAAAATTCTATAAATTCCAGAAACAATTTTCACCGTCCAAATCTAATATTTAGGACAAGATGAACATTTTTCTAGACTAAGATGTAATTTTCAAAAATGCAATATTTTTCTAATTCAAATAAAATAGCAAATAAAATACCAATAAAATAATAATTTGATTTTAAAATTCTTTCTCCAATATTTCTCTTAAGTTGAAGAAGCCAATTATCTTCCCTCATTTATTTTTAATATTGGAAATAAATTGGAGAGAAAATTTAATAAAATCAAATTGACCCTCTCTTCAAATTTGAAATAAATTCAAATATGAATTTTGTGAAACCTCCAACTCTCTCCTTGGGTCCTTGAGTTGCTTAAGATTTCTAGGATCACAACAAAGTGCAAGAATAAATATGATATGCATATGATGATCTGTGTATAACATCCAAATTGAAAATTGGGATGTTACAATTTGCTTATGATCCCACATGTAATTATTATGAGACAGGAAAGTATGATTGTAGAAATTTTCATGTTACTAAATTACCTCTTGTTATGTTGAGATTGCTATTGTTTCTTTCCGCTTCCTTGCATATGCTAGTTTTTGCTTGCTATGATAATTTGTTTGCCTATAAGATGCCTTTACATAAGAAGTATGTTAGACTTAGATATGTTTGTCATGTGTTTTATGATGCTCTCTTTGCACTTCAATTCTTGTCTTTCATGTGAGCATCATTGAAATCTCAATGCCTAGCTAGGGGCCTTAAACGATAGCGCTTGTTGGGAGGCAACCCAAATTTATTTTTGTTGTTTACTTTTTGCTCCTGTTTAGTAATAAATAATTCATCTTGCTTCCGTTTAGATGTGGTTTTATGTTTTAGTTAGTGTTTGTGCCAAGTAGAACCTTTGGAAAGACTTGGGTGAAGTCTTTGCGATCTTGCTTTAAAAAACAGAAACTTTTGCGCTCACGAGAATAGCTGTCATTTTTTTACAGAAGAGTGCTTTTAGGTTGATTATTTTTGCAGAAGATTAATAGACAAATTCTGCACCATTTTATTTCAGAATTTTTGGAGTTACAAAAGTATTCGAAAGTTACAGATTTCTACAGACTGTTCTGTTTTTGACAAAAAAAAATTCGTGTGTTGTTTGCTTATTTTGATGAATCTATGAGTAATATTGGGGGGTATGAACCATAGAGAAGTTGGAATACAGTAGGTTTAACACCAATATAAATAAAGAATGAGTTCATTACAGTAACTTAAAGTGGTGGTTTATTTTCTTATACTAACGGAGCTCATGAGATTTTCTGTTGATGTTTTGTGTTGTGAAGTTTTCAAGTTTTGGGTAAAGATTTGATGGATTCTGGAATAAGGAGTGGCAAGATGCTAAGCTTGGGGATGCCCAAGGCAGCCCAAGGTAAAATTCAAGGACAACAAAAGCCTAAGCTTGGGGATGCCCTGGAAGGCATCCCCTCTTTCGTCTTCGTCTATCGGTAACTTTACTTGAGGCTATATTTTTATTCACCACATGATATGTGTTTTGCTTGGAGCGTGTTGTATGATTTGAGTCTTTGATTTTAAGTTTACCACAATCATCCTTTCTGTACACACATTTTGGGAGATACACGCATGAATCATGATTTATTAGAATACTCTATGTGCTTCACTTATATCTTTTGAGCTAGACAATATTGCTCTAGTGCTTCACTTATATCTTTTTAGAGCACGGCGGTGGTTTTATTTTATAGAAATTGTTGATCTCTCATGCTTCACTTATATTATTTTGAGAGTCTTTTAGAATAGCATGGTAATTTGCTTTGGTAATAAAATTAGTCCTAATATGATGGGCATCCAAGATTGGTATAATAAAAACTTTCATATAAAGTGCATTAAATACTATGAGAAGTTTGATTCTCTATGATTGTTTTGAGATATGAAGATGGTGACATTAGAGTCATGCTAGTAGAGTAGTTGTGAATTTGAGAGATACTTGTGTTAAAGTTTGTGATTCCCGTAGCATGCACGCATGGTGAACAGTTATGTGGTGAAGTTGGAGCATTATTTATTTATTTATTTATTGTCTTCCTTATGAGTGGCGGTCAAGGACGAGCGATGATCTTTTTCTACCAATATATCCCCCTAGGAGCATGCGCGTAGTACTTCGTTTCGATAACTAATAGATTTTTGCAATAAGCATGTGAGTTCTTTATGATTAATGTTGAGTCCATGGATTATACGCACTCTCACCCTTCCACCATTGCTAGCCTCTCTAGTACCGCGCAGCTTTCGCTGGTACCATACACCCACCATATACCTTCTCAAAACAGCCACCATACCTACCTATTATGGCATTTCCATAGCCATTCCGAGATATATTGCCATGCAACTTTCCACCGTTCCGTTTATTATGACACGCTCCATCATTGTCATATTGCTTTGCATGATCATGTAGTTGACATCGTATTGTGGGAAGGCCACCGTTCATAATTTTTCATACATGTCACTCTTGAATCATTGCACATATCGGTACACCGGTGGTGGTATTCACATAGAGTCATATTCTGTTCTAAGTATCGAGTTGTAATTCATGAGTTGTAAGTAAATAAAAGTGTGATGTTTTTCATTATTAGAGCATTGTCCCAGTGAGGAAAGGATGATGGAGACTATGATTACCCCACAAGCCGGGATGAGACTCCGGACTAAATAAAAAAAATAAAAAATGAGAGAAAAAGAGAGAAGGGACAATGCTACTATCCCTTTTCCACACTTGTGCTTCAAAGTAGCACCATGATCTTCATCATAGAGAGAATCCTATGTTGTCACTTTCATATACTAGTGGGAATTTTTCATTATAGAACTTGGCTTGTAGATTCCAATGATGGGCTTCCTCAAAATGCCCTAGGTCTTCGTGAGCAAGCAAGTTGGATGCACACCCACTTAGTTTCTTTTTGAGCTTTCATACACTTATAGCTCTAGTGCATCCGTTGCATGGCAATCCCTACTCACTCACATTGATATCTATTGACGGGCATGTCCATAGCCTATTGATACGCCTAGTTGATGTGAGACTATCTTCTCCTTTTTTGTCTTGTCCACCACCACCATTCTATTCCACGTATAGTGCTATGTCCATGGCTCATGCTCATGTATTGCATGAAGATTGAAAAAGTTTGAGAACATCAAAAGTATGAAACAATTGCTTTGCTTGTCATTGGGGTTGTGCATGATTAAATACTTTATGTGATGAAGATAGGGCATAACCAGACTATATGATTTTGTAGGGATAGCTTTCTTTGTCCATGTTATTTTGAGAAGATATGATTGCATTGTTAGTATGCTTGAAGTATTATTATTTTTATGTCAATATTAAACTTTTGTCTTGAATCTTTCGGATCTGAACATTCATGCCACAATAAAGAAAATTACATTGATAAATTTGTTAGGTAGCATTCCACATCAAAAATTCTGTTTTTATCATTTACCTACTCGAGGACGAGCAGGAATTAAGCTTGGGAATGCTAGATATGTCTCCAACATATCTATAATTTTTGATTGTTCCATGCTATTATATTCTCTGTTTTGGATGTTTAATGAGATTTAATATGTTCTTTTATATTATTTTTGGGACTAACCTGTTAACCGAGGGCCTAGTGCCAGTTTCTGTTTTTTTGCCTATTTTAGAGTTTTGCATAAAAGGAATACCAAACGGAATGAAACCTTCGCGATGATCTTTCTTGGACCGAAAGCAAACCAGAAGACTTGGAGTTGTAGTCGGAGATGCAATGAGGCATCCACGAGGCAGGAGGGCGCGCCCAGGGGGGTAGGCGCGCCCCCACCCTCGTGGCCCCCTCGTAATTCTTTCGCCTATATATACTCTTATACCCTAAAAACATCAAAGGGAGCCACAGAACCACTTTTCCACTGCCGCAACCTTCTGTACCCGTGAGATCCCATCTTGGGGCCTTTTCTGGCGTCCTGCCGGAGGGGTAATCGATCACAGAGGGTTTCTACATCAACACCATTGCCTCTCCGATGAAGCGGGAGTAGTTTACCACAAACCTTCGGGTTCATAGTTATTAGCTAGATGGCTTCTTCTCTCTCTTTCATTCTCAATACAAAGTTCTCCTTGATGTTCTTGGAGATCTATTTGATGTAATATTATTTTGCCGTGTGTTTGCCGAGATCCGATGAATTGTGGATTTATGAACAAGATTATCTATGAATATTATTTGGTTCTTCCCTGAATTCTTATATGCATGATATGATATCTTTGCAAGTCTCTTCGAATTATCGGTTTAGTTTGGCCTACTAGATTGATCTTTCTTTGCAATAGGAGAAGTCCTTAGCTTTGGGTTCAATCTTGCGGTGTCCTTTCCCAGTGACAGTAGGGGCATCAAGGCACGTATTGTATTGTTGCCATCGAGGATAAAAATATGGGGTTTATATCGTATTGCTTGAGTTTATCCCTCTACATCATGTCATCTTGCTTAATGCGTTACTCCATTCTTATGAACTTAATACTCCAGATGTATGCTAGATAGCTGTCGATGTGTGGAGTAATAGTAGTAGATGCAGGCAGGAGTCGGTCTACTTGACACGGACATGATGCCTATGTTCATGATCATTGCCTTAGATGTTGTAACATCCCAATTTTCAATTTGGATGTTACACATAGATCATCATATGCATATCATATTTATTCTTGCATTTGGTTGAGATCCTCGAAATCTTAAGCAACTCAAGGACCCAAGGAGAGAGTTGGAGGTTTCACAAAAATCATATTTGAATTGATTTCAAATTTGAAGAAAGGATCAATTTAATTTTATTATTTTTCTCTCCAATTATTTCCAATATTAAAAATTAATGAGAGAAGATAATATGACTTCTTCAAATTAAGAGAAATATTGGAGAAAGAATTTTAAAATCAAATTATGATTTTATTTGTATTTTATTTGCTATTTCATTTGAATTAGAAAAATATGCATTTTTGAAAATTTCATTTTAGGCCAGAAAAATGTTCACTTTGTTCTAAATATTTTATTTAGACGACGAAAATTGTTTTTGGCATTTTTATAATTTTTTATATTTTAGCTACTCGAGGTTTTCCCGATTTTGTTTTAGATCGTTTTTTCGTTTGGTTTATTTTATTTAGCGGATGTTCGTCCGTTCGTTCGTTTTAATGAACGTTATTCGTCGGATTAGCTCAGACAGTGAACGTTCGTTCGTTAGTCTTTTTCTTTTTAGTTTATTTTCGGCCAGGGACTTATCCGTGAATAGTTTTCTCAAGATTTAGCACCTGATCTTTAAACTTACATAACTTTTTAGTCGTTTATCCAAATTAGATGAAACCAACGCAAAAATCTTCTTATCGTTCTGTTCTTTCCAGTTAACCAACTTGAACATGATTTTGGTATTGTAAAAATTGAGTTTGGTCCAGATTAGTAAACAATCTTCATTCATTCATATTTTGAGTTTCGTTGCTCCGTTTGAGTTGAATCTTTTTGCGAATCGTAGCTAATCACATGTACCTACTCTTAAGATCTAGTTCACATGATAATAATGTTGTTAGGTTTTGACTTTTGTTAGTCTAAGCCGTTTGCTTGTTTTGTGTTTGATTTGGATCTTTCCTCGGTTTTCTCTCGTGTTTCATTTGAGTGATTGCTTATGTATGTATTGTTTGTCTACGCTAGATTATCCGGAGTGCGAAGCTTGTTACTATGAATCTCTAGAGTTTGCAGATCATCAGCAAGGCAAGTTACACTTTGATCATACTCTTTTATACCCAGTTTTTACTATGCATTAGTATTGCCCCTTAAATATTTGCATGAGTAGGATTGGGAACATCTGGTTTTTGTTGTAGTGCTTGAGGTAGGAATCTAATACCTGTTGGTCACCCCGGGAAGATACGTGTAACATCCCAAATTTCCAATTTGGAATGTTATACATTAGAACATCATTGCATATCATATTTTATTGCATTTTTGGTTGATCCTAGAAATTCTATGCAACTCAAGGACACACGGAGAGAGTTGGGGATTTCGTTATTTTCAGATTTGATTTTTATCAAATTTTGAAAAGAGGATCATTTGGTTTTAATTATTTTTCTTTCCTACTATTTCTAAAATAAAAATATATGAGAGGAGATAATATGACTTCTCCAAAATAAATGAAATATTAGAGCAAAAATATTAAAATCAAATAAATAGTTTTACTTGGATTTTATTGCAATTTTATTTGAATTAGAAAAATTGCACATTTTCAAAATTGCATTTTTAGGCCAAGAAAATGTTCATCTTGTTATAAATATTTTATTTAGACGGTGATTTTTTTGGCATTTTTAGATTTTTATTTTATTTTCTAGGATTTGTTTAGTTTCGGCGGAATTTAGTTTTTTTTTAAAAAAATGTTCGCGCGCCCGACTGGGCCAGCGGCACAGCCGAGCCAGGCGGGCCTCGCCAACAGCACCGCCTCGCCCCGACCGACTCCGAACGGGAGTCCGACCGGCGCACCCACAGCCGCCGCGTCTGAGGAGGTCTCCTCCTCCTTGACCCCCTCCCAAAGCCGCCGAGCCCCCCTTCCCTCCTTAAATACCGCCACCCCCGCCGCCTCTTGCCACCCCACCCCGCCACCCAACGCCACCGCCGCCCGCAAGCCACCGCCGCGCCGCCGTGCCTCGCCATCACCCCACCGCCACCTCGCCGCCGCTTGGGAGCCCCGCCGCCGCAGCAGGACCCCGCCGGAGCCGCCCCCGCCTCACTGGAGGTAGAAACCGCCGCCGCCGCTGATTCATTGTTTTTTTGAAAACTGCTCGGTTTTTTTAGAAACCTAGGTTTAATTTTTTTTAGATTAGATCGGTTTGGTTTTCTCGGTTTACCTAAATAGCGGACGTCGTCCGTACATTCATTTTAACGAACGGTGTTCACCCGTTAGCCGCAGACAACGAACGTTCGTTCGTTAACCTGTTCGTCGGTTTTTCTTTTTTCAGGGTTTTTCGACGATTATTTTCGATCGCGATTTCTGCCCTCTGATTTTCGTTAGTTTATCTTTTCACTCGTTTATCGGAATCAGGCGATTCCAGCGCCTGGATCTTCGTATTGAAGCCCTCTTTCTGTTTAATCAACTTGAACAAGATTTTGGTACTGTTAAATTTGACTTTATTCCAGATTAGTAAACGGATCTTGTTTCTTTTGCAGTTTGAGTTTCGTTGCTACGTTTGATTTGATTCTTTTTGCAAAGCGGAGTTCTTAAGTTGAACTTTTTGGTTAGATCCCTTATTTGAGTTTTACCCGTGCTTCTAGTTGAGTGCTTATTGTATGTTTGTTTGTTTGTTTGCGATAGAGTACCTGGAGTGCGAAGCGTGCTACTACGAGTCTCTAGGTTTCACGGATCATCAGCAAGGCAAGTAACACTTTGATCATACCTCTTTACTACCTAGTTTTATTGCATTAGATCAATCCGCAAACAATTGCATGGTAGGATTTATTTAACATGTGGGTTCTGGGAAGTAGATGACGAGGTAGAACCTATTACCCTATTTACTATCAAACCTTTGGGATTTACTTCTACGTTGCTTATATTGCTATGCTATGCTTGTAGACGTGGTTTGGTACGAGTGATTAATGACAGATGTGAGTACTGTTAATTAATGGTTAACTTAAGGTGGCTACTTTAATACATATCTGGGTGGATTGTTTGAGGCACCTTGGAGTACCCAGTGGTTGTCAGGGCACCTGGAGAATCCAGTGTTGTCCAAGGATATCCTGGAGTACCCGTGTGATCATCCTACGGTCCACCACCCACGCTCAAAGGGATCAGTTTATTCATTCTAGAAACTTCTGTGTGCAGCCACAAGCTATTATTGGCTCTAGCATAGTTGAGTATGTTGCAAGACCTCTTTCAGTGGTGGGCTAGAAGATGTAGGAGAAAGTAGGTGTAATTGTCCACCCAGAGTAAAGAGTTATTGTTTCAGAAAGACTGTGTCTCGAATCTCCGACCATGGATGTCTTCGAGTCTTGTGGGGAAAAGTGCGCAAACCTCTGTAGAGTGTACAAACTAATCATAGTTAGCAGTGTCCCCGGTTATGGACATCTTGAGTATCTGGTTCTTGGATTATCATGTTGATCTCATCACTCTAAATATAATTTGATTGGGTTTAATGATGATGCTTAATTGGGATTGAGTTGGAGGAACCTTCTCAATGTTTAACAACCACCATGATAGTTAAGTAAAATTTATTCCTTTGTGTAAAATTTATTCCTTTGTTGTAGGAAAAAATTGGCTTTATGCAAAACTGTTAACCATAGAGCTTTCCACCAGCCATATATGCATGTAGTGATAGCATTCATTCTGTTCATTACTCCATGTGTTACATTGCTAGTATATTCCATGTGCTGACCCGTTTCGGGCTGCAATGTTTGTCGGATATTGGATTCCGGCAAAAACCTTAAGGTTCAAACTCTAGGGTGCGCACAAAGATCTCTCCCTACCAAAACACGCCCTCAGCCTCGCCAGGATCCCTAAGCTAGATCGATGAACAACACAACAGACACGAGGTTTATACTGGTTCGGGCCACCGTTGTGGTGTAATACCCTGATCCAGTGTGTGGTGTGGTGGATTGCCTCTTGGGCTGATGATGAACAGTACACAGGAAGAACAACCTCGCGAGGAGAGGTGTTCTTGTGGTGGTGTGGTGTGCGGATGGACTTAACTTGTCCTGCTACTGTGGTAGCTAGCCCTATAATAAAGGCCCTGGTCCTCTTCCCAAATATTGAGCGGGAAGGGATCCAACAACAGCCATTTTGTAAGGGGACAACTAGTACAAGCTATCCTAACTAAAGGTGGTCTTCGACTGCTAAAGGCATTGGTGATGACGCCGTCTTGGGCTCCACGGTGACCTCCATCCTGCCACTCTGTTGGCCTTGGTCTCGTTGCACCGATAAGAAAACCTTTGCCTGATGCCTCAGTACTCCGCGCCTGTGCTTGCCTCCTTTGCACCAAAGAGGAAACGAGGAGACTACGCAGGCTGGCGCCAGCCTGGCGCCCGCCTGGTCTTGATCATCATGGCTTGCGTCACGGGCACCTCGCGAGGTATGCCTTGCCTTGATCTCTCCGCCTCCTTGCGAGCCTACCTGGTGAGGCCACTCCTGAGGAGGCCTTGTGTCGTCCGCCCCGTGAGGCTTGGCCCCTTGCAAGGGTCTTGAGCGCTTGGTTTATGAAGACGGGCCGTATTGGGCCCCTAGTTGAGCCACGCTGCAGGCCGCAGGCAGGAAAGTCTAGGGACCCCCATTCCCAGAACACCGAAAGTAGCCCCCGGGCCCAAGGCATGCGCGGACTTGGCTTAGAAGCGAAGCTAAAGGGCAAGTGTGGAGCGCCGCGGCCCCCAACAGCCCGCGGCCTTGGTCGCCACGTGGCGATTGATTGGACGTGGGTATCTCCGCTTCCCCACGCTGCCTCGACAACTGCCCGATTTGACGAGTCCCTCTGCATGCAAAAAGAGTCATCATTACCTGCGATCATGGAGGTCAATGGTTGGCCTCCCCTGGACTATAAATGGGGAGTGGCGAAAGCCCCCATTGCACATCTCCTCTTGCTCCGCCTGCATCTTCTCCCTCCTCGCTCCTATTGCTTGCAGCGTCCCATGGCGCCCGTGAAGAGGTTCTCGGCCGCGGAGAAGGGGAAGGCTCGCCAGGAAGGGCCTGGCTCTTCTCCGCCCAAGTGCGGCCGCGGTCATCCTCGCAAGCATCCCGCGACCCCCATGGCGGCTTCTCGTGGTCGCGGCGGTGGCCCTTCACGTGGTGGTGGCCGCCCATGTCGAGGCAGCCCAATTGGTGGAGGAAGGCGTGTCGTGGCTGCGCGGCCTCCCCGGTCGCGCTTCCATTCGGCAGAGGTGCTGTCGGAGTTTGTTGTGTGGTCGGACAACCCGGACACCAACTGGCTCCAGCTCCCTCGCTTCTTCGCCGGTGAACTGCTGGCTGCTGACCCCGGCGGGCTCTGGTTGCAGGCGGAAGGCTACTGCAGCAGGGCCTCCTGGGTCGCGGTGGAGATCTCCGTTGCTGGAAATGTGGCCCTGGCCTGAGGCTGGCAGGCGTTTACCCGTGCGCGTGGCCTGGGCAGGCGGTGCACCCTCCACTTCAAGTACGATGGCGACACGACCCTCTACGTGAGGGTGTTCGGAGAAGATGGCCACCGTGTTGGGTGCTGCCCTGAAGACGATGATGGCGACGATGTGCTCGGCCTTGGCGATGATCGTGACGAGGGCAAAGGCGAACCCGCTCTCGGCGGCGACCGCAGCTCGTCGAGCTTAAGCGGCTCCTCCTCCGGGGATAGCTCCTCCAGTGGTGGCCGCGATCAGCCACCATGCCTCCGCGCCCGCTTCGAGGGCGATAGCAGGTCGTCCCGTCGCCACACCTCGGTGAAGCACGAGGCGGAGTCTGATTGAGCTCGGGAGGACGACGCAGATCCCTCCTCGCGAGCTGTCGCAATGCGCACACTATTTTTATTTTGTTTTCCTCCTTTTCCTGCATCGAGAGAGAGAAGTATGGAGCCCCATGGGGGCGTGCAATAGACTATGATCCCCTAATTATCGTGCTACATTTATTGTTCCTGTGCTATGTTATGGTGTCTTTGTTATGTGCCTACGCGTATGAACAACTTAGCTCGGGACGTTTGCAGTAGCTTCCGCCTTGCGAGGTGCCTGCTTGAGGCCTCGCCGGGCGCCTTAAGAGCTGCAAAAATCTATTGGGAGAATCATTTCTGAACCTTGGTCGCGAGGGTTGCCGGCTATGGCCCGGTGCTTTGTGTCATGATGCCCGAGGGTCATGGACCGGGAGGGGTGCTCCCGCTGTGAAATCAAACGAGAGAGCCTCGCAAAAATCAGGAGAGGAAGGGCTCACGAGGGCGCCCGTGCAACCCCCTCGCGAGGTTTGCGATAGAGAGAGCGAGTCAGACAAAAGCTAAAAACAGAGAACAGGGGCAGAAGACGGAAAATAACACTAGAAGCAACTTCAATAAAGGTTCGAACAAGGAGAACAAGCCAACTGCGGAAAACAAATGAAAAGCCGCGTCCGGCACCTAGTCTAGTCTTCGATGTCTTCTCACCAGTGCGGAGCTAAGTGCTTCCACTGGGTGTGGGCGGGAGCCCCCGAGGCCCGAGGGCGGCACTCGGGAGACTCCGAGGCGTGTACAGCCCCAACTCATTATTACGTGAGAGTGTCACGGGTGTCAGTGTCAAAACCGGCGGATCTCGGGTAGGGGGTTCCGATCTGTGCGTCTTAGGCTGATGGTAACAGGAAGCGAGGGACACAATGTTTACCCAGGTTCGGGCCCTCTCGATGGAGGTAAAACCCTACTTCCTGCTTGATTAATATTGAAGATATGTGGAATACAAGAGAGTAGATCTACCACGAGATCGTAGAGGCCAAACCCTATGAGCTAGCCTATGATGGTATGATTGTAATTGTGATCGGCCTTCTAAGGACCATGCTCTCCGGTTTATATAGACACCGGAGAGCTAGGGTTTACATGGAGTCGGTTACAAGGAAGGAAACATAATATTCAGACCGCCAAGCTTGTCTTCCACGCAAAGGAGAGTCCCATCCGGACACGAGCCGAAGTCTTGACTCTTGTATCTTGACGCTTCTATAGTCCAGACGATGGATACAGTCCGGCTGTCCGTATACCCCCTTATCCAGGACTCCCTCAGTAGCCCCTGAACCAGGCTTCAATGACGATGAGTCCGGTGCACAGTCTTGTCTTCGGCATTGAAAGGCGGGTTCCTCCTCTGAATACTCTAAGGTGATTATCGAACACGTAGGTTGTGTCCGGATCTGCAAGATGATCTTCACACACCCTTGGCATAAATCCGTTCTGCTGGCAATCTTCGTACATCGTGCCCTTGCATCGTGACCTGGTCCAACACGAACTAGCGTTTCCTGCTTCACCTTGACTCGCGTTGCGAGGCAGTTTTACCGGCACGTCCTGCCAAAGCAGAGATCGTGTCCCTCTTAATATGGGATCTTTCATCAATATGGGCATATGCGACCCCATGGCGACTGTTGGTATAATTCCGTGTTTCTTTTTAGATAAGTCTCAAGCGGTCACGCTGAGGACTCTTGGTATTCATCCCCTTTATAAAGGGGTCAAGGCCTATGCCTCGTTTCCACCTCTCCTGCTCCTTCTCGCACCTCGAGCTCCATCGCTCAAAACCTAAGCTCCAACACCCCAGATCCTCCAGTATGTCCGGATCCGACGCAGCAGACAGGTGGGTGGCCTCCTCGATTCAGGAGGAGGATATTGCGAAGCTGAGGGAGGTTGGATACCTGACTGCTGATATCCAACACAGGCTTCCTGCTCCGGGGCAAGTCATCCCCACGCCGGAGCCCAATGAGAGCATCGTGTTTACTCCTCACTTCCTCCGAGGCCTAGGCCTCACCCTCGACCCCTTTGTGAGGGGGCTTATGTTCTACTATGGCTTGGATTTCCATGATCTGGCTCCAGACGCCATCCTCCATATCTCGTCTTTCATTATCGTGTGCGAGGCTTTTCTCCACGTTAACCCACACTTCGGCTTATGGCTAAAGACTTTCAATGTGAAGCCGAAGATGATCGAGGGGCGACATGCGGAATGCCGAGGTGCCATAATAAGCAGGAACACCGATGCCCCAGGGCCAGAGGGTTCTTTTCGGGAAGTGTCCGACGTATGGCAACAGAGATGGTTCTATGTCACCGCTCCTAGAGGCACAAAGTGGGAGCTTCCCCCGAGTTCCGCTCAGGCCCTCTGTCGGTGTCAAAACCGGCGGATCTCGGGTAGGGGGTCCCGAACTGTGCGTCTAGGCGGATGGTAACAGGAGACGAGGGACACGATGTTTCTACCCAGGTTTGGGCCCTCTTGATGGAGGTAAAACCCTACGTCCTGCTTGATTAATATTGATGATGTGGGTTATAAGAGTAGATCTACCACGAGATCAAGGAGGCTAAACCCTAGAAGCTAGCCTATGGTATGATTGTTGTTCGTCCCATGGACTAAAGCCATCCGGTTTATATAGACACCGGGGAGGGCTAGGGTTACACAGAGTCGGTTACAAAGGTAGGAGATCTACATATCCGTATCGCCAAGCTTGCCTTCCACACCAAGGAAAGTCCCATCCGGACACGGGACGAAGTCTTCAATCTTGTATCTTCATAGTCTTGCAGTCCGGCCGATGATGATAGTTTGGCTATCCGGACACCCCCTAGTCCGGGACTCCCTCAGTAGCCCCCGAACCAGGCTTCAATAACGACGAATCCGGCGCATATGTTGTCTTCGGTGTTTGCAAGGCAGGTTCTTCTTCATGCTCCATGTGTTTGCCGGATAGTGTCCGGTTGCTTCATAAATGCTGCGCTCCTTGGCTTCTGCGTCCAATAATGGTCTTCTTCCACGCGTCGCACGAATGCGAAAAGCCAGGGTATTTTTATGTTTTACCCCCTAGCTGCGCAAATAAGCTGCCTATAAGAGAGGCGAGGATCCAGATCCAAATCACATCATCCTCCTTCCGCAAGCACCCACCGAGGCGCATCTGACACCTAACCCATTCCAACATGGACAGTCGACGCGGCTCCTCTTCTCGCGCTCCCCGCCCTAAGCCAGGAGATTGGAGGAGATGCTCAGTCCCGCACAACGAGTTAGTGATGCTCCAAGAAGAGGGATATCTTCCCCTGGCCTTCATGGTCCCGGTTCGAGCCGGACTAGCCACCTACAAAGGTGGGAAGCAGGCGGAAAGCGTCCCCAATCCCTCCAAAGGAGAGTGGGTGTGCTTCGTCTCCTACTTAATAAGGGGACTCGGATTTCCTATACATCCGTTTCTCCGGGGGCTCCTGGAGTTCTACGGACTCCAACTTCATCACCTTACACCTGCCTCCATTTTGCACATCGCGGGCTTCGTAGCTCTGTGTGAGCTGTTCTTGGGCATTGAGCCCCATTTTGCATTGTGGAAGAGGCTGTTTTGCCTCGTACCGCGCTCTCATGAGGGATCGATATATCAAGTGGGCGGAGCCGAAATATGGCGCATCGCCGGGACCGGATACCTGTCCGGGACACCGAAGAAGGCGTCCGAAGATTGGCCTTCAGAGTGGTTTTATATGGAGGACGCTCCGCTGCCGGATCCAGTCCGGATCGGCCTCCCGGAGTTCAGCAACGCTCCCCTGAAGAAACGCCTAAGTTGGCGCCCACGGAGCCCTCGATGAGAAGATGATAGTAGCATCCATTACTTGATGGGCCGGATACGGCTGCTAGCCCATTCCGGATTAACCATGATCGGAGTCATGGCCACATGCATTATGCGTGGGGTGCAGCCGCTCCAATATAGGGGCCACCCCATGTGGGACTTCAACGGAGACAACGACGCCACCCGTCACGGTCGCAAGGGACCTGGCTCGGCCGATGATCTGGTGAAGATCCTGTCCGGCTTCTACAAGGGGGAGAAGGAGGACTTCCTCCGCATGAATCCTCTGAACGGATTTTCCATGAACAACCCTCGGAGCTGGGTAAGCGGTCGCATGCATATCTGAACCATGCCTTTAAAGGCAATTGTCTTATTGTATGATTTTGACAGAGGAGCTGCGTCGGGATGTGGAGGGCATAAAAAGCCCAGCCCCACAACCCGAAGACCCAGAAAGGTCCCTCGATCCGGCCTCCGAAGAGGATCCGGACTTAGCGGTGGAACTGATCGACGGGGTGTACCACCAGCTCAGCATAGATAATGCTTTAGTCGCCATTATGGCTGACTACCCCGGTTTGTGTCCGGCTTCCCTGGTGAGTACGACCGAAGTCCTGTCGCCGTTACTTCTTTAATGCTTAGTTCTGACCACCGTGCTCCAATGGTGTTTGGCAGGAAGCGCCTTTACGGCAGGAAGTCGAGCCCGCGGCGACCGGCCAACAAGGGTCAGTCCGGCCCAGCAGGCGGAAGAGGAGTGCAACGCGAACTGAAACGTCGCCGCAACGGTACGGAGCACCGCTATTTTTTAAGGGAAGGATTCCCAGGAGGTATATTAATGCTCATAACCTTTCCAGAAAGAGCGGTCGCCGGACAGTGTCCGGAGAGGTTGCCAATCAAGCCTCCGCCAGCCATGCTCCAACGCATGGCCCGGAAGGGGAGGCGAATACAAGGCATGAGTCGGACGCTCCTCCAACGGAGGATGCCGACAGGCTGTCCGCCACCCGGTCTGAGGTGGAGATCGCCATGAATCACAGGCTTCGCCGGACAGTTCTTCGTGACGCGTGTTTCTCCCCAGAGACGTTAAATGCCTTTGATGCGGGAAACGCGCACCTCCGTGCCGCTCAAGATGGGTTAACCAGAGCCACGGAGCAGTATGTGAAAGACATTCGTGTAAGTAATTTTAATAGTTATATATGCCAGTAGCCCCCGAGACTTAAAATGGTTAAAATAACTGATTTAAGGATCAATTTTTATGCAGGATCTTATGGAGAAGAATACCCATCTGTCCCAGGAGCTCCAAGAGTGCAAGGCCCAACTTGAGGCCGCACTGGCCGCCACAGGGGGAGCCACAGAGACCCCCGCTGGTAAGACGTACTTTGAAAAGATAATTAATTAACAAAGTGCGGTGTGAATCTGACAATAATATTGCAGAGGGCGCCGGACTAGATCCGGACAAGCAACAGCTACTGCGTCAGCTCAAGGCTGGCAAGAGGTGCTTATGAAGGTGCAGCAGGAGAGAAACAAGCTCCAAGATGCCCACACCCAGCTAGGAGAAGAGCTGAACGGTGTTCGGGCCCAGCTGTCTGGCTCCTTGAAGGAGAATCAGCGACTTCGTCACGGCATTTATAGTAAGTGCTTGAGCAAATTCCTTTGAAAAGAAGAATTCGGTGAGGAAGTCATTTGACAGAAATATGTCTTTAGGTGTGCTCACAGGTCGCCCTGCGGAGGAAATGCCTGGGTCAACAGGTGACCAACTTCCCGAGCTGGCGCAATTGTTCGAACGTGTTCGGTAGGCGATGAGTGGCGTCGTTTAGGCTTTATGGCCATCCGTCTCCCTATCCGAGGGCCTTGGTGAGCTTGCTGAGAAGCTCCAGGGAGCACGGCGATGCCTCTGTTTGTGGAAAATATCGGCCTGCCGTCAAGGCGCCAGGGAGGCCTGGGCCATGGTGAAGACGCGCTACCCGAAGGCTGACCCAAACCACATGGCCGAGGTCGGACCTGCGGGGCCTGATGGGAAGGAGATCCCTGTGAGCTTGATGTATGGCCAAGTAGAACTGGCCGCGAAATATTCCCAACAGGACTGTAAATTAGACAGCCTGTTAGATGGGATTGAGGAGGAGTACAATCAGTCGGTTTGACGATTGAATTTGAAATGACATGTAAGATGCCTTCTAGCCGGATTGTAGATCGTTTGTCTTTGCGGACCGTTTCGCTTCAACCTCTGGACCCAACAGTCCGGAGTGTGTCCGAATACCCCTACGGTTATAAAAGAACCGGGGCATGCATGGAGACAAGGCGTCGGGGTCATAATTGCTTTATCAGACAAGTGCCCAACTAGTTATGTTATATTACATGGTTAGTAAGAAACATCTTCCAGGGAGAATAGTTCCGTTAAGGGTTCCTTTCCCTGGGAGGCATGCCCTAAGGTGCAATGCCGGGCTGCGAAAATAGCAGAAAAAGCATCTGGGGGCTTATAAATAAGTAAGTAATAAATTATCTTTCAAGTCACCGACTGAATATTCTCTTAAGAACGCTAGCTTTCGGCTTCACCCAGTCTGAGGTACACATCCGGCTGACCCGGCAGTAACAATCGCAGAGGTGCTCCCTTTACCTCCTAGCCGAACAATCGGGAACGTAGGGGTAAGCACAGGATCCAGGCAACCCAGCTTGGCCAAAACTTAAGTCATATCGATGCATATAATGGTGAATAAAAGGTACATGCGGAAGTATGACACATGTATTTGGCGTGAAGCCCATATTAATAAGCTTTTGGTAAAGAAGCCCCCAGGTATAATGAGTGCTAGGAGCACATCAAGTGTGTGCGAACAAAGCGCAAATCAGCCTATAAAAGGTAATGAAAAAAAGTGGGAAGAAGGAGGTGGACAAGAGACAGTAAAAAATACAAAAAGGTGGACGGGGGAGTGAGACGAACTCTGAGTCCGGTGTTTAGGCGTAGAATCTTCGGAGACGGGCTGCGTTCCATGGGTTCGGCTCGAGTCGGTTGTCAGATGCTTTATGTAGACGGTATGCTCCGCCGGTTAGGACTTGGTCGATGATGAAGGGACCTTCCCACTTGGGCTTAAGTTTGTCCTTCTTCTTGTCCGGCAGGCGTAGAACGAGTTCGCCAACATTGTAAGTTTTGGCCCGTACTTCTCTGCTTTGATATCTTTGAGCCTGTTGCTGATAGAATGCGGAACGAGCCTTTGCCACGTCCCGCTCCTCCTCTAAGGCGTCCAAACTGTCCTGCCGATCCAACTCGGCTTCTCTTTCTTCGTACAAGCGCACACGAGGTGAGTCATGAATTATATCAAGGCAGAACTGCCTCTGCGCCGTACACCATGAAAAATGGTGTAAATCCAGTAGTTCGGTTTGGCATGGTCCGCAGCCCCCAGAGTACGGAGTCGAGCTCCTCTACCTAGTGCGTGTCAGATTCCTTGAGGGACCGCACTAGTCTGGGTTTGATGCCGCTCATGATTAGACCATTTGGTCGCTTGACTTGACCGTTAGTTTGGGGGTGATAGACTGAAGTGTAATCGAGCTTGATGCCCATGTTTTTGCACCAGAGTTTAACCTCGTCGGCAGTGAAGTTCGTGCCGTTATCAGTGATGATGCTGTGGGGGACGCTAAAACGGTGTACTACCCCGGATAGGAAGTCTATCACCGGTCTGGATTCTGCCGTTTTAACTGGCTTGGCCTCAATCCATTTGGTGAATTTGTCCACCATGACCAATAAGTATTTGTGCTTGTGGGTTCCCCCTTTAAGGGGTCCAACCATGTCAAGCCCCCAGACCGCGAACGTCCAGGTAATGGGTATAGTTTTGAGGGCGATGGGTGGCATGTGGCTCTGATTAGCAAAGAGCTGGCAACTGACGCATTGTTGGACTAAGTCGTGAGCATCCGCCCAGGCTGTTGGCCAATAAAATCCTGTACGGAAGGCCTTGCCTACGAGTGCCCGGGCTGCAGTGTGGTGCCCGCCGAGTCCGGCGTGAATTTCAGCCAGGAGATTCCGCCCCTCCTCTTCGGAGATACACCTTTGAAGGACTCCGGTTGTGCTTTTCTTATAAAGTTCTCCCTCATGGACCTTGTAGGCTTTAGATCGCCAAACTATGCAGCGGGCCTCATTTTGGTCTTCGGGAAGTTCCTGCCGAATTAAGTAGGCTAGGAATGGTTCTGTCCACGGGGCAATTACTGCCATTATTTCGTGAGCTGAAGGTGTTATTTCGTTGGCTGAGCCGCCGATTGTGTCAGAATGGTCTGAGTTAGGTGATGGACCTGGCTCCGGATTGTTATTTCCGTACTCCTCTTCCCATAACACGGATGGCTTGAAGAGCCGTTCCAGGAAGATGTTTGGAGGGACGGCGTCTCTTTTCGCGCCGATGCGTGCTAACACGTCTGCTGCCTGGTTATTATCCCGGGCTACATGGTGGAATTCGAGTCCTTTGAACCGAGCTGACATTTTTAGGACGACGTTGCGGTAAGCTGCCATTTTTGGATCTTTGGCTTCAAAGTCTCCATTTACTTGGGATATTGCGAGGTTTGAATCCCCGCGCACCTCTAGGCGTTGAATGCCCATGGAGATTGCCATCCGGAGGCTATGTACATTATTTGAAGTACGTATTGGATTGTGTCTCCAGTTGGGGACGTCAGGACGACACCAGCCCCCAAGCCAGCCAACATTTTGGATCCGTCGAAATGCATGATCCAATTGGAGTACGCGCCGTACTCTTTAGGGAGTTCGGCTTCGGTCCATTCGGCGACGAAGTCGGCCAGAACCTGCGATTTTATAGCTCGTCGTGGTTTATAGGTTATGTTAAATGGTAAGAGCTCAATAGCCCATTTTGCAATCCTGCCCGTTGCGTCGCAATTGTTTACAATATCGTTGAGAGGTACTTCGGAGGCCACCGTTATGGAACACTCTTGAAAGTAGTGTCGTAGCTTCCGGGATGCCATGAACACCGCATATGCTATATTTTGATAATGTGGGTACCAGGACTTGCATGGAGTTAGAACAGTGGATACGTAGTACACTGGTTTTTGAAGAGGGAATCTGTGCCCTTCTGTCTCTCGCTCGACGACGAGTACCGCGCTGACAACTTGATGTGTTGCTGTGATATATAATAACATAGGTTCGCCCAGGCTGGGCACGGCCAGGACCGGATTTGTTGCCAGTATGGCCTTTATTTCTTCGAGTCCGGCTGTGTCAGCATCCGTCCATTCGAAATGTTCGGTGCGCCGGAGGAGGCGGTAGAGGGGCAGAGCCTTTTCTCCCAAACGAGAGATGAAGTGGCTTAAGGCCGCTACGCATCCGGTTAGTTTTTGTATTTGCTTGAGGTCTTTTGGAATATCCAATTGTGACAGAGCTCGGATTTTGGCCGGGTTTCCTTCAATTCCTCTACCGGATAGGATGAAGCCCAAGAGCTTTCCGGCTGGTACGCCGAAGACGCATTTTTCCGGATTGAGCTTAATGTCATATGCTCGGAGGTTGTCGAATGTCACCCTCAAGTCTTCTACTAGAGTTTCGACGTCTTTGGTCTTGACGACCACATTGTCTACGTATGCCTCTACTGTTTTGCCTATCTGGGTAGCCAGACATGTTTGAATCATGCGCTGATATGTTGCGCCGGCGTTTTTGAGTCTGAAGGACATTGTGTTGAAGCAGAATGGCCCATATGGAGTAATGAATGCCGTTGCGGCCTGGTCTTTCTCCACCATCTTGATTTGATGATATCCGGAGTATGCGTCGAGGAAGCACAATGAATCGTGCCCTGCGGTAGCATCGATGATTTGGTCGATGCGAGGGAGGGGGAAATGGTCCTTTGGACAGGCCTTGTTAAGGTCTTTAAAATCGACGCAGAGGCGCCAGGATTTGTCCTTTTTTGGTACCATTACTAGATTGGCTAGCCAGTCCAGATGTTTTATATCTCTGATTAATCCGGCTTCTAAGAGTTTGGCTAGCTCTTCTCCCATTGCCTGTGTTTTGGGTTCGGAAAATCGCTGAAGAGCTTGTTTGACCGGCTTGAATCCTTTTAGGATGTTTAGGCTGTGCTCTGCCAGCCTGCGTGGGATTCCTGGCATGTCTGAAGGGTGCCAGGCAAAAATGTCCCAATTTTCCCGAAGGAATTCTCGTAGTGCGGCTTCGACATCAGGACTTAATTGTGCCCCAATGGAGGCCGTCTTTGTGGGGTCCGTTGGATGGACTTGAAATTTGACTATTTCGTCTGCTGGTTTAAAAGAGGTGGACTTGGACCTCTTATCGAGTATCACATCGTCCCTATCCACCATGGAGCGCAGCGTAGGTAGTTCCTCTGCCGCTAGGGCTTCGGACAATGCCTCTAGGGCCAGTGCACGGAGTGCTGTATCTGGATCGCTGGCAAGAGTGGTTATCCCATTGGGTCCGGGCATTTTGAGCTTCATGTACCCGTAGTGGGGTATAGCTTGGAAGATTGTGAATGCCTCTCGCCCTAACAAAGCGTGATATCCGCTGCCGAATGGGGCCACTTGGAACGTGGCCTCCTCGGACCTGTAATTGTCCGGTGAGCCGAACACTACATCTAGTGTGATTTTTCCTGTGCAGCGTACTTCTCGACTAGGGATTATCCCTCTAAAGGTTGTGCTGCTTCGCTCGATGCGGCTCCAGTCAATATCCATTTTTTGAAGGGTTTCCTCGTAGATGAGGTTTAATCCGCTGCCGCCATCCATGAGTACCTTGGTAAGGCGAAAGCCGTCCACTATCGGACTGAGGACCAATGCGGCTGGTGCTCTAGCTGTTCGGAATTTAGGTTCGTCGCTGGCGTTGAAGGTGACAGCCGTGTTACTCCATGGATTTGCTGTTGCTACTTGGTAGACTTCGGCGAGGCCGCGGATTGTTCATTTTCGCATGTTATTTGATGCGAAAGTCTCGAAGACTGTTAATACCGTACCGGTACTGCTGGGCTGTTTGCCCGGGGCTAAAAAGCCTTCGCCACTTTTGGCCACCTGCCGTAGTATCCAACATGCTCGAAGGCTGTGTGTTGGAGTGGCGCCCTCCATACTGTGGATTTTGCAGGGTCCATTGAGCCAGCCCTCCAGTACGGTTCCATGCCCTTTAGGGGGTCTTTGCTTTTTGGTTTTTAACCTAGGTGCTTGAGTATGGTGCACCCTTTTACTTCGGACTAGGGCTGTGGTCAAGGCCGGACTGTCCCAAAACCTAGTTTCGGTGTTCCTGGCACTCTCTACCGCACAGTATTTTTGTACGATAGTCGCTAGGTCGATGAAGCGTGTAACTTCGCGATGACTTATGGCGTTCATGATTCCCTTGTCCGTGCAATTGTTGCAGAAAATTGAAATCGCGCTGTCTTCGCAGCAGTCCTTTATCCTGTTCATAACCAGGAGGAATCTGGCCCAGTAATGATGTACTGTTTCATCGGGCTCTTGCCGTATTCGAGATAGATCGCTTATGTTTGGGTGGGCGGGCAGAATCAAGTTCGGAACCCCGCCCGATCTGAGGCTCAAAGGCCAAGAAGTTTCCGGATTTGGAAGCTTGACTTGCTGGATGCTTTCCAACGGATCTAGTACGATGCCTGACTCTAAGTTCAGTATTTGATTAGCGTCCGTCCCTTCGCGGGAATCCGGCTTGGAGGGATCGGGAATCCGGACATAGTTGGTTTTCAACGTAGAAGAAGGGTTGCCGCATTGTTGCTCTACCACGACAACGTGGTGGGTGGCCTGAGGAGAGTTAATCTCTCTCAGATCGGGTTTAAGCCCAATCTGATCGTAGTCTGTGGCGACTCCCAGGGCGGCGATGCGATCCAAGAGCTCGTTCACAGAGGAGAGCTCGATCGGATCTAACTGCTCGGCGAATTCCGGGCTGATGTGAAGATCGCTTTTGATGACCTGAGTGGTCATCGTCGGAGCGGTGGCCGAACAGGCGGTCATAAGAAAACCACCTAGCCAGACAGTTTGGTCGGCGGCCAAAGCTCTCTTCACGACGGTACCGTCTTTAAAGACGGGAGAAGGCATCCTTCCTGATCGCGACGACACAGAGGAACTCTCAATGAAAGCACCAATGTCGGTGTCAAAACCGACGGATCTCGGGTAGGGGGTCCCGAACTGTGCGTCTAGGCGGATGGTAACAGGAGACGAGGGACACAATGTTTTTACCCAGGTTCGGGCCCTCTTGATGGAGGTAAAACCCTATGTCCTGCTTGATTAATATTGATGATGTGGGTTACAAGAGTAGATCTACCACGAGATCAAGGAGGCTAAACCCTAGAAGCTAGCCTATGGTATGATTGTTGTTCGTCCTATGGACTAAAGCCATCCGGTTTATATAGACACCGGGGAGGGCTAGGGTTACACAGAGTCGGTTACGAAGGTAGGAGATCTACATATCCGTATCGCCAAGCTTTCCTTCCACGCCAAGGAAAGTCCCATCCGGACACGGGACGAAGTCTTCAATCTTGTATCTTCATAGTCTTGGAGTCCGGCCGATGATGATAGTTCGGCTATCCGGACACCCCCTAGTCCGGGACTCCCTCACCCTCCATCACAGTTGGCGTCTTGGACCGACGTGGGACGGAGTTATGGGCCTGCTGGCGATGTACCAGAACTGCAGAATCGCATCCGGGAGCTTATTAGGAGGGACATAAATCTTGTCAGCATAATTTAAGTAATGCTAGTCCGGCGGATATTGCCGTGCAAACGTCGGCCTCTCCATATGTGGGAGTTTAATCCGGAGGGTCCGTGGACTATTAAGCACTTCTTCGGCCTGACACTCGAAGGAATGTGTAAATTATTCTTCGGATCACAAGCAAAGTGTCCGGACACCATCGAGGATGCGGGCCTAAGTTGCAATCGCCTAGATGCCCAAGTAAGTAACCTTAAAGCCGGACACTTCATTTATATTTATCATGATTATTATTCTAACACTCCCTCTGCGGCCAGGAATGGCTTGGCAAGGCGAAGAGAATCATGTGTCCGGCACCACTTCCTGAAGGCTCGCCTGGACCCACCATCGCAAAGATGCTGGACCGGGCGCTCAGCAGAATTCCTTCAGAGATGGACGAAGGAAAGGGCAGTGAAGCCGAACTTCACGCGCTGCGCATCCAGACCGGGAAAATCGCTAACCCTCCTATGGAGGATAGCTGGGAAGGGAAGGTCAAAGCCTCCTCCCCATGCGGGAAGAAGAGGGCCGCCTCCGAAGATTTGGAGGCGGAGACGCCCAAGCAAGGGAAGGAAACATCACCAAGGGGCTCTGCCGCGACGGGCGCCCTCACCACATCATGCCCACCAACAGGCCAGCCCTCCAACAAGCCGTAAGTCATTCATTAATTCAAAGGTGAGATGTTACTCCGATATCCATAACCAGGACTTCGTTTTTTATAGTCCGGCGAGCAGCTCTTCACAACAGAGTTCGTCTTCGGGGGACCTCCGTCCGGAGATGATGGAGAGTGAAACCCCACCCAACTCTCTGCCTCATGAGGCGGGCGACATGGAGATGTTTTCATGGAGGAGTCTGGATATACCGAAGCCGGAGGCTCGTACGTCAGCCGCCCTGAGCCCGGAGCATTTGGCTCCCACGGGGGCGATGAGAAGGGTCCGGCGCAGTTTAGTGTCCGGCCGGACGTACTGACGGGCCGTCTGGAGCGAGCCGCGCTCTCGGAGGAGCACTGCTCTTTAATGAGCACGGTGCTCACGAAGATTTCATCCGCTACCAGCGGCTTGAATGAGGCATTTACAAGCCTGCTCAAAGGCTTTGAGGTATGTAGTGAAAAATGCACAATTTTTTGGTTATGAAGTACGCGCTAGGTGTGCTCCCTATAGATAGTAGCCCCTGAGACTCCGGTTGCCCGCCATAGGCGGCAAACGGGGGATCATATACTAATGGTTGCGCCGTACATGTGCGCAGGTATACAAGGGTCCGGCAGCCGACCAGACTGTTGAAGTTGCCGAACTGAGAAGGCAAATCGGATCCATCGATGTCGATATCACGCTGGTGAATAAATGGCTTGAGGAGTCCCAGGGTATGTGCTTGGTTTTTATTATAATGTGTAGGAAAATGCCAAACCGGCATAATATTAATGCAATATATGTGCGCTGCAGATGGTGCTGCTGCCGTGGAGGCCCTGAGGGCGGAACTTGCTCAAGCCAAGGAGCAAGCTCGGGCTAGCAATGTGGCTGCCCTAAAGGCGGCCGAAGAGTTGAGAACCGAACAGGCTGCTCATCGCCGAAGCAAGGAAAAGATAGCCAAAATGGCTGAAGAGTTAAAAAATGCCGCCGACCAGTACACACTCCTTGAAAAGGAGAATAAGGCTAGTTCAGCTGAGCTGGACAAGGCACGTAATGCCGCCAAAGAGATGCGGACCAAGATCCGGAGTATGCGGGAGGAGCTCCAACAAGTTGACAAAATCGTGGCTGGGGGCTCGTACGTACTGTGGACGAAGTTCTTGGATCCGAAGTATGCTCCCTTGGCGGGTCGCATGAGTCCTGCGGACGCATATGCGGACTTGGCGAATAGTACAGCTGAAGCTGTCAAGTTCTTCGAGGGTCAAGGTGATGAAGAAGTGGAGAAGGTTTTCTGGTCGCAGTTTAATGCTCCCACTCGCCCGCTGCCACTGAATGAGAAGGTGGCTGCTATGGCGGAGCTCCACAGGCTGTCCGGACTTGCAATGCGGTCTGTAATAGACCATCTTTGGGCAAAGGGGCCTAAGCTAGACAGCTACTTTGGTTTGGTGCAACAATTCCTTGGAGCCGTGTCCCGGATTGACGCCCTGAGAAGGTCGGCGTGCATAGAAGGTGCGCGGATGGCTCTAGACCGCGTTAAAGTCTACTGGACGAATATGGAGGCCACTATAATAGCAAGCTAGGATCCGGCGGGGGGTGTCGGTGCGAGGACGACACCTATGGGATCACGCGAATCCCTACTATGGTTGCGAGGCGCGGGGTTGTGAGAAGGGCGGATCAAACAGGTAGCACACGGGTTCTTTATCCAGGTTCAGGCCGCGAGGATGTGTAAACCCTACTCCTGTCTTGGTGATTTGTTTATCTGTGTTCTTGAGCTAGCAATGGGGTGTGAGGAGCTCCAAAAAGCCGAATACCCCTCCTGGTCGCCCTGGGCCTCCTTTTATAGGGAAAAGGGGTTGCCACAGTGGCACAGATGAGGTGGAAAGGGCACAGTGATACGAGTTTATCCCTCGCATTACATGACAAGGCGCATTTAATGCATCATGCTTAGGTGTCCCTACTTTATCGGGGACGGGGGAGAGCCCAGTCTTGTCCGTCGCCGATCCCTTTCGCATCGACACGCGCCCTGGCCAGCGGTGCCCGTGGTGCCATGTAGGTAGGCAGGTAGTTGAGGTGGCGCAGCGGTGGGCCTCCACGAAGATCTGCTTGCCGCCACGCAGGTGCTTGCCCAACTGGCTGGGTCAGCAGCCGCATGCGAACGACAGTGGAGGTTGGAATTGGCGTGGGCCTGATGGTGGCCCTACGGGTGTCTTTAGCAAGGGCCTCGCCATAGCCCCGGCAAGGGTCTTGCCGGGGCGCCTGCTATCATCCCCGGCAAGGCTCCTGCTGCGAGCCTTGTGGTCCTCCTTGGCTGGGATCCTGCCAGGGGTCGTCATCTTCTATAGTGTGTATTTGATCTTGAATGTCTTCACAAAGATCTGCATGCCACCACAGGGATGTCTCCCGAATCCTTGCCCCATGGGGGCAGTGGACTCAAGGGTGATTCGCTCCGTAGGTGTGGGGCGAGCTGCCACGACAAGGGCCTTGCCGGGTTCGCTAAAACCGCCCCCCGGCAAGGATCTTGCCGGGGGAGTCCGCTTCGTCCCTTTTGCTCTTTGTGGTCTTGGTCTTGGCGTCGTTCTGCTCTTTTCGAGCTTCGGACTTACCTTGGCTTACCTCCCTTGCCTTGCTTGGCGCGGTGGCGTCCGTGGCTCGGACTGCTGCACAGTTATAGGGGTACAAAAAGTGTACCCCTCTTTTTGTACACCGATAGGAGCCCCCGGGCCTGGTCCACACGTGAGCGTAATCGCGTCGTTGGGCTAGGCCCAAAAATGGTGCGCGGGCAGGCGTGGTAGTTTTCACCGCGGTAAGTTCCTTCGTGCACTGCGCTTCCCATGCCTCCCGCGCGTGGCTCCGTGCGGGGAGGCGTGTGTGACGTGGGCGGCATGCGTGGGGCTGAGCTCTGCGTGCATGCGTCACGTCACAATTAATGTGAAAGGAGGCAGCCCGCGTCTTCCCCCATAAGAAGGAATAACCGTGGGCGCGCTGCTCACTTTCTCCTCTTCCCTCGTACCTTTTCCAATCTCAGAGCCGCCATTCCTTCCCTTCCTTCCCTCCTAAGCTTTCGCCACCGCCCGCCGTTGCTGTTTCGCCACCCCTCTTCCTCAATCCTCTAGACTTCTTGGTCGCCATGGTGCCCAAAACCGCCAAGGGCAAGAGGGTAGCCAAGAGCTCTGGGACCGTGGAGCCGCCAGAGAGTGCGCTGTCGGGGGACCGGATGAAGTCCGCCTTCTTTCTCCCCTCATCGATTGGTGTTCGTGAGCTCCGGGCCTCCTTCAAGCCCTAATGGGGAGTGAAGACGGGGGGAGATAGTTCGGGGCATCCGGCGACGCGCGTCGTTCCTGCCGCTTGCGCCGATCCTGCTCCAAATCGGTATCCCTTTTTTGTTGATTACTTTTCCTGCGGGCTATGCCCCCCTTTTTCCGATTTCTTCTGCGACATTATGCACACCTTCGGCTTTCGTATCTTGGACTTTACTCCGAATGCGGTGGCCTGCCTGGCTCTCTTTGCGCATCTTTGTGAGGGCTTTGCTAGAGTGCAGCCCAATACGACACTCTTCCGCCATTATTTCTCCCCTCGAATCCATCCCGGAGGTGCCATCTCCGAATGCGTCACCTAGATCCCAAGATCCAAGGGGGCATACCCGGAGGGAGCCATGAAGGAGAGGTGGGATGAATGGTGTAGCTGGTGGTGCGAGATTGAAGACGAAGGCCCGCCGAAATTCTGCAATGTTCATCGAGTGCCACCGGTTCGCAGCAGCGATTGGGGCGATGTTGATGCCGCCGACGAGAGGCTGACTGTCGCCACCACCAGGATCCTTCGGCTGACCCAGGCTGGGCTCACTCTGGAGATGATCGGGGCGGACTTCATTCGCCGCCGGATCGTCCCGTTGCATAATAAGGGGAGGCTGGCCTGGCTTTTTACAAACCCGGCCGATATTATGCGGCTCCGCCCTGGCCTCGATCACAACTTCACGGTGATGGCGCATGCCCACTTTTGTCAGCGGCTTTTCCAGCTTGGCGTGGGTTGCGACGGCGAGGTCGAACGGACCGGCAAGGCCGTAAGGGCTGCCGTGAAGGTCGGCAAGGCCGTCAGGGGGTCGTTCTTCCAGTTGCCGGTGGGGGTGGTCCCGTTGTGCAATAACTCACGTCGGTCCGAAATCATTGCTATGATGCCGGACTGCAACGCACACGGCCCTGTCCCGAGCTGGAAGGAGCCGACGGACGCGGACGTGCAACAATTCTTTGACTCCTTGTCCGAGCTATACGTCGATGCTGACGCCGAGCGGCGGCTTGTCATGGACACCACCCAGGCGGAGCTGGACTACATCGCCACCAGGGCGAGGGAGGCACAGCTTGCCACAGAGGCAGGCAGCGCCGGGGGCGTAGAAGACAAGGCCGCGACGGCTGCGGAGGAGGAGCAGCTCACCCTATGGGCGGTGGCCACCGGGGAGGTCAGCAGCGCCGATGCTGGGGCTCCGCTTGTCGAGGATGCGGCCGACGAGTCGTTGTCGGAGGAGGACGTGGCGGCGGGCTCGACGCCGACCAGGGGAAGAGGGTGAGTCCTGCGTGGAGCTGGCTCTGGCTAGCCGGTTCGGCCCGGCAGGACTATGCGGCCTCAATTGACCCTGGAGGGGTCCGGGCGCCACACGAGGGCCACGGCAGCGAAGGGGCTGACGAAGGCCGCTGAGAAGAAAAAGGCGACATCCCCTTCCTCATCCGGGTGCGCACGAACCCCGCCGCCTTCTTCGCCTCCTCCGGCAGGCGTCGACTCGGATGATGACGTGGATCTCCCTTTTGACCTCGGGCCTCTCAGTCCGGAGAGGAAAAGGAAACTGGCAGACGAGGAGGAGACGGATGACGAGTAAGTACTCCATTCCTTACTGTCATTTCCACCTCCCCGTATTGAGTCGCTTGTCTTGATCCATTTCTGCTTTTGCAGGGAGACAGAGACATTGGCCCAGAGGGTGAAGAGAGCGAGGACTCTGGCAGGCAGTCAGTCCCCGGCCGGGGCGTCAGGGACACCGCTGGTGGTGCTGAGCAGCCCGGACAGCAGCCCCTGGCGCAACCCCCAGCGTAAGTTTGTCACTCTCTTCTTACTCGACATGCGGTAGGTGCTCGAAGCCATGACGCTGATCTTTCCGGGTTTGTGGGAGGGGAGTGGCAGCAGGAGGAGCCGTAGAGGGCTACTCCCAACATACCACCTCCGTCGACTACGCCGCCGCGGGAGGCGTCCCCGGCAATCCGGTGCCCACACCCATGGAGGAGGAGGGGAACTTGGGCGCTGGTGAGTCGTCTGTACCTCGTCTCTGTTTTCCCTCTATCCTTTTCTTGGCTTCATCACCCCCATTGCTACTCAGGCCCTCCTTCAACAGACTTGGAGGACGCGGACACAGTTGTTGGAGGGACTGCTGAGGAAGCCGCGGCGGAGGCCAGCAGGATTGCCGCCGAGGAGGCCGCCAAAGATGCCGACGAGGCCACCGCTGACGAGGCCGCCAAGGGTGCCGCCGAAGACGCTGCTGCGGGAACCGTCAAGGTGTCCAGCGAGGCCCCTGCCGAGGGTGCCAGCAGTGGGCCTGCCGGCGAGGCCGGCAAGGCCTCCACCGAGGAGGCGGTGGCGGGTGACCAGCCTCCTTCCTCCTCAACCCCGCGCCCCGGCAGATATCTGAAGGTGGGCGACGGTCTGTTCGTCCATCTTCTGGGGGCGTCAAGCCGAGCGCCCGCCGAAGGAGAGGCTTTTGACGGCGAGGTGCTTGCCGCCACCGGGCTTGAGGTGGTTGACAAGCCGGGCATTGGCGACGATGGTTCCGTAGAAGAGCAGCTTTTCCGTGCCATGGGGGCCGACTTCTGGAAGCTCCAAGTGCTCTACCGCACCTGCCTGGACAAGGTCAAGTCCAGGATGGCAGCGGTGGACAACACTGAGATGGACTTCAAGGCGCGCATTGCTGAGACGCAGACCTGGTTCCACCGGACCCGCGAGGAGCAGAGGGCCTTTCAGGAGGAATTGGCCAAGCGCGATGTGGAGCTTACCATGAAAATGGCCGACATTGAGAAGGCCCAGGAAGAGGCGGCGAACCTGGACGCCGTGGCCGAAGCCGCCCGAAACCAGCATCAAGCCGCCCTGGATTCCCAGGAAGAGGACCTCTCCGCACGTGAGGCGAAGCTTACCGCAACGCTCCGCGACAAGGATGAGGAGTTCGAGGCCCTTGTTGTGCGTCGGACCCACGAACTGGAGCAGAGGCACAAGGAGGCACTCGATGCCCAAGCTCCGGCCCACGCCGGCAAGGTGAAGGAGCTGGAAGCAGGGCGGGATGAACTGAAGGAGCAGGCCCTCAGGCTGTCCGGCGAGAAGGACACGCTCAACCGCGCCTTGGTCGAGGTGCAAGGAGAAGTCATCAGTAGGACTGGGGAGCTCTCCGACGCGCGGAACTCCGTCAGAGACCTCAAGCTGAAGCTGGAGGGCCTCGAGAAGATGCTGTCGGAGAGCAGGGCTCGGGAGGAGACCTTGACCAGGAGCCTCGAGGAGGAGAAGAAGCTACGGGCATATGAGGCCCCTCCCACCAGGAATATGTGGTGGGCGAGAACAGGTGGATCAACCATCTGGAGGTCGTCGCCGGCAGGGTCACCTTGCAATTGGCCACCATGGGGATGCCAAAAGTGAGGTACGCCCCCGAGCGCAGCGGGACCGTCAACGCCAAGCTGACCCAGTTCTTCAAGGGCGTCCTTGGAGCCTTGGGCTATCTTCACTCCAACAGAACGGCCACGCTGGCCGAGGAGGCTCGGCGACTTTGCCGGAGGGTCGTGACCAAGGTCCTCACCAAGGTGGTGCATTGGAATGCCGACCTTGACTTCGCGGCCTCGATGAAGAGCTTCCCGGATGGTGTCGACCTCACGGTGCTCAAAGAGCGCATCAAGCCCATCACCAACGGCATCGACGAAATCAAGAGGGTGGAAGGCCAATGCCGGGATTAAGCATCCCGTTCCTCTTCACCGCTGTGGGTTCCCGATCAAGACAGATTTTATCTTTAGTTAGAACCGCAGCTATGATGTGATGTAATATAACTTTAAAGTACTCTTAACTTTCATGCATGTTATTTCCCCGTTCAATTCCTCTTTGTATGTGCGCCCCTCGTCGATCGGGTAGGCTTGCCGGCGCGGAAGCCCTTAGCGGCGTTTTGAGGACGGATCCCCAAGGCCTGCCGGGTGCACGTGCTGCCGGACGAGCCACCTTTCCGTTCCAAACGCGGCCGCTCGAACTGTCGAGCTTGACTCGAGTCAGAGTCGAGGGCGTTGTTGGTCCTGGAAGGTTACTCTGCCACTCTCGACGCAGCCACTTGAGCTGTTGAGCGGACTCGAAATAGGGCAAGGGCGTTGCCGATCATGGGGAGAGCCCCCTAGCGTGCAGGTTTCTCA
>NC_041383.1:392542058-392552811 GCF_002162155.2 Triticum dicoccoides | reverse complement strand
GGGGAGGATAACATCAAATAAGAAGGGTTGTATGAATAAGGGTTCAATGCAACTTATCTTCCGTTAGCGGTTGCTCAAGCGTTGATCTCCTGGCATCCTTCCTCCTCCAAGGGTCACGAAGGCGGAGGAGTGTCGGGCTAACTGCTAAAGACGATTCTCACAACTGCGCCCCCTACCTGGCGCGCCAAAGATGTCGGTGCGAGGACGACACCTATGGGATAACGAGAATCCCTACTATGGTTGCGAGGCGCGGGGTTGTGAGAAGGGCGGATCAAACAGGTAGCACACGGGTTCTTTATCCAGGTTGGGGCCGCGAGGATGCGTAAAACCCTACTCCTGTCTTGGTGATTTGTTTATCTGTGTTCTTGAGCTAGCAATGGGGCGTGAGGAGCTCCAAAAAGCCGAATCCCCCTCCTGGTCGCCCTGGGCCTCCTTTTATAGGGAAAAGGGGTCGCCATAGTGGCACACATGAGGTGGAAAGGGCACAGTGATACGAGTTTATCCCTCGCATTACATGACAAGGCGCATTTAATGCGTCGTGCTTAGGTGTCCCTACTTTATCGGGGACGGGGGAGAGCCCAGTCTTGTCCGTCGCCGATCCCTTTCGCATCGACACGCACCCTGGCCAGCGGTGCCCGTGGTGCCATGTAGGCAGGCAGGTAGCTGAGGTGGCGCAGTGGTGGGCCTCCACGAAGATCTGCTTGCCGCCATGCAGGTGCTTGCCCAACTGGTTGGTTCAGCAGCCGCATGCGAACGGCGGTGGAGGTTGTAATTGGCGTGGGCCTAATGGTGGCCCTACGGGTGTCTTTAGCAAGGGCCTCGCCGTAGCCCCGGCAAGGGTCTTGCCGTGGCGCCTACTATCATCCCCGGCAAGGCTCCTGCCGGGGGCCTTGTGGTCCTCCTTGGCTGGGATCCCGCCAGGGGTCGTCATCTTCTATAGTGTGTATTTGATCTTGAATGTCTTCACAAAGATCTGCATGCCACCACGAGGATGTCTCCCGAATCCTTGCCCCATGGGGGCAGTGGACTCAAGGGTGATTCGCTCCGTAGGTGTGGGGCGAGCTGCCACGGCAAGGGCCTTGCCGGGTTCACTAAAACCGCCCCCCGACAAGGATCTTGCCGGGGGAGTCCGCTTCGTCCCTTTTTCTCTTTGTGGTCTTGGTCTTGGCGTCGTTCTGCTCTTTTTGAGCTTCGGCCTTACCTTGGCTTACCTCCCTTGCCTTGCTTGGCGCGGTGGCGTCCGTGGCTCGGACTGCCCGTGCACAGTTATAGGGGTAAAAAAAGTGTACCCCTCTTTTTGTACACCGACAGGGGTGCCATGTAGGTAGGCAGGTAGCTGAGGTGGCGCAGCGGTGGGCCTCCACGAAGATCTGTTTGCGACCACGCAGGTGCTTGCCCAACTGGTTGGGTCAGCAGCCGCATGCGAACAACGGTGGAGGTTGGAATTGGCGTGGGCCTGATGGTGGCCCTACGGGTGTCTTTAGCAAGGGCCTCGTTGTAGCCGCGACAAGGGTCTTGCCGGGGCCCCGGCAAGGGTCTTGCTATGGCGCCTGCTATCATCCCCGGCAAGGCTCCTGCCGGGGGCCTTGTGGTCCTCCTTGGCTGGGATCCCGCCAAGGGTCGTCATCTTCTATAGTGTGTATTTGATCTTGAATGTCTTCACAAAGATCTGCATGCCACCACGGGGATGTCTCCCGAATCCTTGCCCCGTGGGGGCAGTCGACTCAAGGGTGATTTGCTCCGTAGGTGTGGGGCGAGCTGCCACGGCAAGGGCCTTGCCGGGTTCGCTAAAACCGCCCCCCGGCAAGGATCTTGCCGGGTGAGTCCGCTTCGTCCCTTTTGCTCTTTGTGGTCTTGGTCTTGGCGTCGTTCTGTTTTTTTCGAGCTTCGGCCTTACCTTGGCTTACCTCCCTTGCCTTGCTTGGCGCGGTGGCGTCCGTGGCTCGGACTGCCCGTGCACAGTTATAGGGGTACAAAAAGTGTACCCCTCTTTTTGTACACCGACAGGAGGCCAACATCCGGCTGAGCACTACTTGGCGCAAGTCACAGAAGGTGCCCGCCTGATAGAGGCGCAGTGCTCGAAGAGTGTTTTATTCGAGTGATAAGTCGAATCATTGTAGAAAACAATGTTTAGTTTAATTATGAGGTTGTGTTTATACTTTTGCCTGGAAGTATGATTGTCCTCCTTTTGCAGCTACTCTTATATTTATAAGTAGTCTGAAAGATAGCAGTCATTGGCTTCAGCCCCCTCGCAGACAATGCGGGGGTGTTGGCGAAAAAATATGCATAATCACACTTGATCCAACGTCTTGGTCCGTTAAGGAGGTGATCGCACGCTGAACTAGGCAACCAGACAATACAGCTGTAACACTTTCGCTTAGCCATGGGAGTCTAATGGTGGGCTACTATGTATCCCCTGGTACCTCCACGTGCATCCAAGTACGGGCGCGTGTGTACATGGCCGGGAAACGGCCCTTCGTTTAAGGCGGAGGAATCTTTAGGGATTCTGGTGAGTCTTCGAGTGGTTGAACAGTCTCTCGCTGTATCATGACGGTCAGTTTTCGGCTTTCTCTACTGAGGCGCTCATCCGGAATAACCAGGGCACAATCGCAGTAGTTCTCCTTTGGCCTGCCTTAGCCGTATGATAGCGGAACGTAAGGCATATTAAGGTATATTAAGGCCTCCTTTTAATAGAGAACCGGACCAAAGCATTAACACATAGTGAATACATGAACTCCTCAAACTACGGTCATCACCGAGAAGTATCCCGATTATTGTCACTTCGGGGTTGTCGGATCATAACACATAATAGGTGACTATAGACTTGCAAGATAGGATCAAGAACACACATATATTCATGAAAACATAATAGGTTCAGATCTGAAATCATGGCACTCGGGCCCTAGTGACAAGCATTAAGCATAGCAAAGTCATAGCAACATCAATCTCAGAACATAGTGGATACTAGGGATCAAACCCTAACAAAACTAACTTGATTACATGGTAAATCTCATCCAACCCATGACGGTCCAGCAAGCCTACGATGGAATTACTCACGCACGGAAGTGAGTATCATGAAATTGGTGATGGAGGATAGTTGATGATGACGACGGCGATGAATCCCCCTCTCCGGAGCCCTGAATGGACTCCAGATCAGCCCTCTCGAGAGAGATTAGGGCTTGGCGGCGGCTCCCTGTCGTAAAACGCGATGAAACTTTCTCTCCGATTTTTTTCTCCACGAGACAGAATATATGGAGCTGGAGTTGAGGTCGGTGGAGGTCCAGGGGACCCACGAGATAGGGGGGCGCGCCCTACAGGGGGGCGCCCCCTGTCTCGTGGATAGGCCCTGGGCCCCCTGGTGTATTTATTTTTCCCAGAAATTCTTATTGATTCCAAAAAGTGCCTCCGTGGATTTTCAGGACATTCCGAGAACTTTTCTTTTCTACACATAAAACAACATCATGGCAGTTCTGCTTAAAACATCGTCAGTCCGGGTTAGTTTCATTCAAATCATGCAAGTTAGAGTCCAAAACAAGGGCAAAAGTGTTTGGAAAAGTAGATACGTTGGAGACGTATCAACAGTATAGAGGAAGAACAGCCTCGCGAGGAGAGGTGTTCTTGTGGTGGTGTGGTGTGCGGATGGACTTAACTTGTCCTGCTACTGTGGTAGCTAGCCCTATATATAGAGGCCCTGGTCCTCTTCCCAAATATTGAGCAGGAAGGGATCCAACAACGGCCATTTTGTAAGGGGACAGATAGTACAAGCTATCCTGACTAAAGGTGGTCTTCGCCTGCCAAAGGCACTGGTGATGACACCGTCTTGGGCTCCACGGTGACCTCTGTCCTGCCGCTCTGTTGGCCTTGGTCTCGTTGCACAGATAAGGAAACCTTTGCCTGATGCCTCGGTACTCCGCGCCTGCGCTTGCCTCCTTTGCACCAAAGAGGAAACGAGGACACTGCGCAGGCTGGCGCCCGCCTGGTCTTGATCGTCATGGCTTGACGGGCACCTCGCGAGGTACCCCTTGCCTTGATCTCTCCGCCTCCTTGCGAGCCTGCCTGGCAAGGCCACTCCTGAGGAGGCCTTGTGTCGTCCACCCCGCGAGGGTCTTGAGCGCTTGGTTGATGAAGACGGGCCGTATTGGGCCCCTGGTTGAGCCACGCTGCATGCCGTAGGCAGGCAAGTCTGGGGACCCCCATTCCCAGAACACCGACAACATTCATGTTGCAGACTTTTCAGAGGACGAGTAAGGTGCCATAGGTTGTTGTCTTTCACTCAGTGATGCCGTTGGAGTTGATGGACTCACTTTATCTTCCATGCCTTCCGCTATTATCGTTTTTAGATGGCCTTAAGCCATATTGTTGTAATAAGTTCTCTTTTGAGACATTTGATGTAATAAGTGTGTGATTTCTACTCTGTTATAAATCCTCAAGTATTGTGCATGTTAGCATTACCGATCCAGGGATGACATTGATGCATGGAGATCAGTCTGTTTGAGGTCTGGTCGCTACAAGATGGTATCAGAGCACACGCTAACTGTAGGACACTACCACTAAGCTTAAGCCCTAGATCACTACTCTCTTCTCATTTCTGACTCGTCTCCCTTTTCTACTCCATAGGATGGCGGATGCAAGGAACAAGTTCACCCAACCGGATGAAGATATACCTTTTGGGCGGCACTTGAAGGAAGTTACTAGGTACCTGAACATCGGAATACCAAGCTTCATCGGGACCTACATCGCCACTTTACCAGAAGAGGAGCGTTGGATGATTCGAGTTCAAGTTCCAGGAAGGACATTCATGCCAGTCATCGAGCCCATAGAGTTTTCCTTTGATGCACCAACCTGGAGTCTAGGAAAGAGCATGGCAGCCCACATCACCATGGGACGCATTGGAGAAGTTTACCACAAGGATCTCAAGGATACTATCTACTAGATTTATGGGCGCCGAGATGAGCAATGGGAGATGATCAACACCAGGAAGGATAGGTCTATTGCAGCTTTCATCCAGGAGTTAAACCAGCACATTCGTCGCCAGGAGAACCAGATGTGCGTAGGCATGATAGATCTGAATAAGGCAATGACTAGGATCACAGAGCTGGAGGAAGAACTCAAGTCTACACACGATGGATATGAGGAGGAAATGACGCTACTCATGGAGAAGAAAGATGATCTGACGAGAAATCTAGGAGTATTCATGGGAGACCCTGCGCCAGGAGGAGAAGACGACGGTTCCACTTGTCTAGAGAACTACATCATCATCGACGACACCGACTCGGACCCTGATGATAGCAATGATGACTACGTTGATGAAGCTGGAGCAGATATCATGGAGTCTTCCACCGATCAAGTTTTCTAGTCGACCACCATGTCAGTAGTAGTACTCCCCCATGTATATAGTATAGTCCGAGCACTCTTGTAACGATACATAGACCGATTGTATGCCCTTGTTTGAATTGATTGAAGTGATATGTTTGTGTTTATCTCATGTGCATATGGGTAGTGTTTTCCCTCTAGATCTCATTATGTTCTGTTTTCTCGTCTTTTCTAAACCCATCAGATGCCTCTGAGACGCGACAATGGATTTGCTTTCCCGCCAAAGCTCACTCAGTTGATTCAGCAGCAGAATGCATTGATGCATATACTAGTCCAGAATCAGAACCAGGGGAACAACAACAACCCACCACCACCACCACCTATTGATCACTTAGCCCGTTTCTTAAGGCTGAATCCGCCGGTGTTCTCCAGTAGCACCGAGCCAATAGTTGCAGATGATTGGCTCTGCAAGATTGGATGCGAGTTGACCACTACAGGATGCACAGATGCGGAGAGGGTGCGTTTTGCCGCACATCAGCTTGATGGACCCGCAACATCATGGTGGGAGAATTTCACAGCCACTTACCCCGTCGACACTGTCACATGGGACTAGTTTCAACAAGCTTTTCGCACTGCCCATGTTTCAGCAGGAGCTATGGCCATGAAGAAGCACGAGTTTCACAACTTGCACCAAGGAGGACGCGCACGGTGGGCCAGTATGTGGATGATTTTAGTAAGTTAGTATGTTATGCCCCGGATGACGTTGCTATGGATGCAGCTAAGCAGGAGAAGTTTCTGGAAGGGCTGAATGATGAGCTAAGCATGCAGTTGATGGTGGCAACCTTCAACAACTACCAGGAGTTGGTAGATAGAGCTCTTATGATTGAAGGGAAGCAACAGCAGATTGACAACCGCAAGAGGAAGTATGGACAAGGGAAGTACAATTCAGGAGCTTAGCAGAGGCCCCGTTTTACCCCGCACTCAGGAGGACACCTTCACCATAACCATGGAGGTCACAATCACAATGGAGGGAGTTCGCATAACCATAGTGGCCCCGAGAATGGGAATGGTAATGGAGGAAGCAACGACCAGAACCGTTCCAACCCAGCAACGCCCGCCAAGAAGGATCTAAGTCACATTACTTGTTTCAAGTGCAGGAAGAATGGACATTACGCCACGGAGTGTTCTGAAGCAAAGAATGGAAATGGCAACGGAAGCTCTGGGAAGAAGCCCAACCCTTTCAACAGGGGACAAGTGAACCACGTTAACGTGGAGGAGGTTGAAGCCCAGCCCGATGCAGTAATAGGTAAGTTTTTGGTTAAGTCATTTACTGGAATCGTATTTTCGATACTGGTGCGTCGCATTCATACATATCAAGGGGATTTGTGGATAAGAATAAGTTGCCCACCAAAGTTCTTAGAACACCTATGTTAGTAAGGTCGCCAGGAGCGGAGCATATGTCAAGCCAAGGATGTTTTCAGATGCCATTGACCATAGGTAGGCATGTTTTCCCCTCAGACCTGATAATACTGGAGTCGCAAGGTTGGATGTGACTTTGGGTATGGATTGGCTATCAATGTATGGAGGAAACATCAATTGCGCCAGTAAGTCGATTATGCTCACCACTCCAGAAGGAAGGAGGATTAAGTATGTATCCCAGCATGTGCCGAAAAGGACTCAAGTGAATTCCTTATCAGTAGTTGTACAGGAGGAAGTACCAGTGGTGAAGGATTTCCCTAATGTATTTCCAGAAGAGTTGCCAGGCATGCCACCAGATAGAGACATTGAGTTTTTGATTGAGCTTTTGCCAGGCATAGGGCCAATATCTAAGAGACCATACAGGATGCCCGCAAAGAATTTGGAGGAAATTAAGAAGCAGATTAAGGAGTTATTGGATAAAGGCTATATTCTCCCAAGTTCGTCACCTTGGGGATCACCAGTACTTCTAGTGGAGAAGAAGGATGGATCTTTGAGAATGGTTGTTGATTATCGCGGATTGAATGAAGTGACAATCAAGAACAAGTACCCACTGCCGATGATCAACAATTTGTTTGACCAGTTGCAAGGAGCTATAGTATTTTCCAAGATGGACCTGCGGTCAGGATACCACCAGCTAAAGATTCGAGAGCAGGATATACCTAAGACAACTTTACCACAAGGTATAGGCTATATGGGTATACCGTTATGTCATTTGGTTTGACTAACGCACCTGCCTATTTCATGAACATGATGAACAAGGTGTTTATGGAGTTCTTGGATAAGTTCGTCATGGTGTTCATTGATGACATATTGGTCTACTCGAAGAATGAAGAGGAGCATAAGGAGCATTTGCGTTTGGTACTTGGGAAGCTCAGAGAACATCAGCTATATGCCAAGTTCAGCAAGTGTGACTTTTGGTTGAAGGAAGTTGGGTTCCTCGGACATGTTTTATCCGGAGAAGGAATAGCAGTAGACCCCACCAAGGTTGTCACAGTGACAAACTGGGAAGCACCCACGTCAGTTGGAGAGATCCAGTGTTTTCTGGGACTAGCAGGATTCTACCGGAGGTTCATTGAGAATTTCTCTAACATTGCAAAGCCCATTATGGAGTTGTTGAAGAAGGACACCAAGTTCAAATGGACTGAGGAATGTGAGGCAAGTTTTCAGGAGTTGAAGAAATGTTTGGTTACAGCTCCAGTGTTGATTCTTCTAGATCAACGCAAGGATTATCAGGTGTATGGTGACGCTTCTCGTCGAGGACTGGAGCAGTGCTTATGCAGGAGGGAAGAGTTGTTTCATATGCCTCACGATAGCTTAAACCCGATGAGTTGAATTATGCTACACATGATTTGGAGTTAGCAGCCGTAGTGCATGCGTTGAAGACATGGAGACATTTTCTCATCGGAAACCACTGTGAGGTGTACACGGATCACAAGAGTTTGAAGTTTATCTTCACGCAGAAGGAGTTGAATCTCAGGCAGAGGAGATGGTTGGAGCTCATCAAGGATTATGTTATGAGGTTGCATTATCATCCTGGAAAGGCTAACATAGTAGCTGATGCGTTGAGCCACAAGAGTCATGTCAATACGCTCATGACCGAAGAGTTACCCAAGGAGTTAGCAGAGGATCTTCGTGAGATATGTTTGGAGATAGTTCCGAGAGGCTATGTAGCAACATTGGAGATTCAGTCTACTTTGATGGAAAAGATCAGAGAAGCTCAGAATATGGACAAGGATATTGCCGAGATAAAGGAAAGGATGAGCAAAGGAAATGCCAAAGGATTTCATGAGGATGAGCACGATACCGTATGGTTTCTGGACCGCGTATATGTGCCAAATGATCCGGAGATCAGGAAGTTGATTCTGCAGGAGGCCCATGATTCGATGTATTCGATTCACCCAGGAAATACCAAGATGTATCTAGATTTGAAGGACAGTTTCTGGTGGACCGGAATGAAGAAGGATATTGCGGAGTATGTAGCAGTTTGTGATGTATGTCAGAGGGTGAAGGCAGAGCATCAGAAGCCAGCAGGTTTGCTATAGCCATTGCCGATACCCAAATGGAAGTGGGATAAGATAGGCATGGATTTTATCACGGGATTGCCCAAGACTCGTTTAGGCTATGACTTGATATGGGTTGTAGTCGATTGGTTGATGAAGGTAGCTCATTTCATCCCAGTGAAGACCACTTACACCAGTGCTAAGTTGGCAAAGATATACATGACCAGGATCGTATGTCTGCATGGAGTTCCGAGGACCATTGTATCACATAGGGGAACCTAGTTTACCTCAAAGTTCTGGAATCAGTTGCACGAAACTTTGGGTACCAGGCTAGAGTTCAGAACAACCTTTCATCCACATACAGATGGACAGGCCGAGAGAGTCAATCAGATTCTGGAGGACATGTTGAGAGCTTGTGCGCTAGATTATGGATCTAGTTGGGACAACAATTTGTCATATGCAGAGTTCTCTTACAACAACAGCTATCAAGCCAGTTTGAAGATGGCCCCTTTCGAAGCTTTGTACGGAAGGAGGTGCAGGACACCGTTGTTGTGGGATGAAGTTGGAGAACGCCAGTTGTTTGGACCAGATTTGATTAAAGAGTCCGAAGAGAAGGTTAAGCTGATTCGCGATAGAGTCAAGGTAGCCCTGTCTAGGCAGAAGAGCTATGCGGATTCTAAACGCAAGGAGACAAATTAGGAGTCGAAGACCGAGTGTATCTTCGTGTGTCCCCACTTCGAGGAGTTAAGCAATTTGGAGTTAAGGGAAAGTTAGCACCATGTTTTGTCGGACCATACAAAGTTCTGGAACGTATGGGAGAAGTTGCTTACAAGTTGGAATTGCTAGAAGGATTGTCTGGAGTTCACAATGTGTTCCACGTTTCCCAGTTGAAGAAGTGCCACGCGGAGATGGCCGAAATCCCTCTGAGAGATATAGTGCCACTGGAAGTGATTCAGTTGGACAGTGATTTGACCTACGAGGAGAAACCAATCAAGATTCTCGAGTTTGCCAGCCAAGTCACACGCAGCAAAGTTATCAAATTATGCAAAGTTCAGTGGAGCCACCATACCGAGGATGAAGCCACCTGGGAAAGAGAGGAAGGCGTATGGAAGGACCATCCACACCTATTTTCTAGCCAACCCGAATCTCGAGGGCGAGATTCATCTTAAGGGGGGTAGGTTTGTAACATCCCAAATTTCCAATTTGGAATGTTATACATTAGATCATCATTGCATATCATATTTTATTGCATTTTTGGTTGATCCTAGAAATTCTACGCAATTCAAGGACCCACGAAGAGAGTTGAGGATTTCGTTATTTTCATATTTGAGTTTTCTCAAATTTTGAAAAGAGGATCATTTGGTTTTAATTATTTTTCTTTCCTAATATTTCTAAAATAAAAATATATGAGAGGAGATAATATGACTTCTCCAAAATAAATGAAATACTAGAGGAAAAAAATATTAAAATCAAATAAATAGTTTTACTTGGATTTTATTGCAATTTTATTTAAATTAGAAAAATGGCACATTTTCAAAATTGCATTTTTAGGCCAAGAAAATGTTCATGTTGTTCTGAATATTTTATTTAGACGGTGAAAATTTGTTTTGGCATTTTTAGATTTTTATTTTATTTTCTAGGATTTGTTTAGTTTTAGCGGAATTTTTTTTCAAAGTAAATGTTCGCGCGCCCGACTGGGCCAGCGGCCAAGCCGAGCCGGGCCGGCCTCACCAGCACCGCCGCCTCGCCCCGACCGACTCCGACCGGGAGTCGGGCCGACGCACGTCGCCGCCGCCACGTCCGAGGAGGACTCCTCCTCCTCGACCCCCTCCCCAAGTCGCCGAGCCCCCCTTCCCTCCTTAAATACCGCCACCCCCGCCGCCTCTCGCCACCCCGGCCTGCAACCTGACGCCACCGCCGCCGCCTGCCAGAGCCGCGCCGCCCGCAAGCGCCACCGCGCC
>NC_041383.1:392508887-392541279 GCF_002162155.2 Triticum dicoccoides | reverse complement strand
CGCCACCTTGCCGCCGCCCCGGAGCCCCACCGCCACAGCAGGACCCCATCGGAGCCGCCCCCGCCTCGTCGGAGCCTCGCCGAAGGTAGAAACCGCCACCACCACCAATTCGTTTTTTTTAAACCGCTCGATTTTTTAGAAACCTAGGTTTATTTTTTTTAGATTAGATCGGTTCGGTTTTCTCGGTTGACCTAAATAGCGGACGTTCATACGTACGTTCGTTTTAGCAAACGGTGTTCACCCGTTAGCCGCAGACAGCGAATGTTCGTTCTTCAGCCTGTTCGTCAGTTTTTCTTTTTCCAGGGGTTTTCCGCGATTATTTTTGATCGCGATTTCTGCCGTGATTTTCGTTTTAGTTTATCTTTTCGCTTGTTTATCGGAATCAGGCGATTCAAGCGCCTAGATCTTCGTCTCAAAGCCCTCTTTATGTTTAATCAACTTGAACAAGATTTTGGTACTTTAAAATTTGACTTTAGTCTAGATTAGTAAACATATCTTGTTTCTTTCGCAGTTTGAGTTTCGTTGCTTCGTTTGATTTGATTCTTTTTGCAAACCGGAGTTCTTAAGTTGAACTTTCTGGTTATATCCCTTATTTGAGTTTTACCCGTGCTTCTATTTGAGGGCTTATTGTATGTTTGTTTGTTTGTTTGCGATAGAGTACCCGGAGTGCGAAGCGTGCTACTACGAGTCTCTTGGATTCACAAATCATCAGCAAGGCAAGTAACACTTTGATCATACCTCTTTACTACCTAGTTTTATTGCATTAGATCAATCCTCAAACAATTGCATGTTAGGATTTCTTTAACATGTGGGTTCTTGGAAGTAGATGATGAGGTAGAACCTATTACCCTGTTTACTATCAAACCTTTGGGAGTTACTTCTACGTTGCTTATATTGCTATGCTATGCGTGTAGACGTGGTTTGGTACGAGTGATTCATGACAGATGTGAGTATTGTTAATTAATGGTTAACTTAAGGTGGCTACTTTGATAAACATCTGGGTGGATTGTTCCAGGCACCCTGGAATACCCAGTGGTTGTCAGGGCACCTGGAGAATCCAGTGTTGTCCAAGGATATCCCGGAGTACCCGTGTGATCATCCTATGGTCCGCCACTTGCTCAAAGGGATCATAAGATTATTCATGCTAGAAACTTTAGTGTGGAGCCACAGGCTATTATGGGCTCTAGCATAGTTGAGTATGTCGCAAGATCTCTTTCAGTGGTGGGCTAGCAAATGTAGGGGAAAGTAGGTGTAACTGTCCACCCAGAGTAAAGAGTTATTGTTTCAGAAAGACTGTGTCTCGAATCTCCGACCATGGATGTATTCGAGTCTTATGGGGAAAAGTGCGCAAGCCTCTGCAAAGTGTACAAACTAATCATGGTTAGCCGTGTCCCCGGTTATGGACATCTTGAGTATCTGGTTCTTGGATTATCATGTTGATCTCATCACTCTAAATATAATTTGATTGGGTTTAATGATGATGCTTAATTGGGATAGAGTTGGAGAAACCTTCTCAATGTTTAACAATCACCATGATAGTTAAATAAAATTTATTCCTTTGTTGTAGGAAAAAATTGGCTTTATGCAAAACTGTTAACCATAGAGCTTTCCACCAGCCATATATGCATTCATTCTGTTCATTACTCCATGTGTTACATTGCCAGCATATTCCATGTGCTGACCCATTTCGGGCTGCAACGTTCATGTTGCAGACTTTTCAGATGACGAGTAAGGTGCCATAGGTTGTTGTCTTTCACTTAGTGATGCCGTTGGAGTTGATGGACTCACTTTATCTTCCAAGACTTCCACTGTTGTCGTTTTTAGATGGCCTCAAGCCATATTTTTGTAATAAGTTCTCTTTTGAGACATTCAGTGTAATAAGTGTGTGATTGCTACTCTGTTATAAATGCTCAAGTACTGTGCATGTCAGCATTCCGATCTAGGGATGACATTGATGCACGGAGATCAGACTGTTTGAGGTCTGGTTGCTAAAATACGTTATGCTTATTATTGCTTAGCCATGCTCATAGACGGGGATTGGATCGTGATTCACACATGGAAGTTTGAGAGTTATTTTAAATCATGGATAATATTAAGGTGGCAACTTTAATATACATCTCGGTGGATTGGTTGAGGCACCTGGGGAACCCAGTGTTGCCTATTTTTAGAAATCTTGGGGTATCCGTGTGATTATCCTATGGAATGCCACCCAGGCTCAAAGGGATCATAAGATTATCATGCTAGAAACTTCCGTGTGAAGCCACAAGCCATTATGGGCTCTGGCATAGTTGAGTAAGTTGCGTGAGCTCTTGAAGAGGTAGACTAGCAGATGTAGAGGGTTGTAGGTGGTACTGTCTACCCGTAGTAGAGAGTTAATGCTTTAGAAAGGCTATGTCTTAATCATCCGATCATGGATGCGGTCGAGTCTTGTGGGGAAAAGTGCGCAGACCTCTACAAATTGTATAAACTAATCATGGTTAGCCGTGTCCCTGGTTATGGACGTCTTGAGTATCTAGTACTTGAATCTATTGATGTGATCTCATTATGTTATTATAATTAATTTGAATTGGGTTAATGATGATACTTTTAATTGGGATTTGAGTTGGGGTTACCTTCTCAAATAATGGGTAACTTGGGAGTAGTTAAATAAATTTATTCCTTTGTTATAGGGAAAAACTAGCTTAATGCAAAATCATGGAACTTATAGCGTCCACCAGCCGAATATTCATGTAGATATAGTTCTTGCATTTCATTGCTTTTACAGTGTAACTATGCCAGCATATTCCATGTGCTGACCCGTTTCGGGCTACAACGTCTTATGTTGCAGACTACTCAGACGACGAGTAAGGTGCGATAGGTCATTGTTTTGCACTCAGCTATGCCGTTGGAGTTGATGGACTCATTTACCTTCGAAGCTTCCGCAGTTATTTTGTTTAGATGGCCTTCAGCCATGATATTTTTTTTGTAATCATACTCTTTATGAGGGCTCGATGTAATAATTGTGTGATTGAAACTCTATTATAAATCCTCGAGTACTATGCGTGTCAGCATTACCAATCCAGAGATGAAACTGATGCATAGAGACTTGACCGTTTGAGGTCTGGTCGATACAGATGTGATCATAATTATGCGCTTTTCTATCAATTGCTCGGCAGTAATTTGTTCCCCCATCGTAATACATGCTATCTCGAGAGAAGCCACTAGTGAAACCTATGGCCCCCGGGTCTCTTTTCCATTATATTCCATCTCTTTTCCAATTATTAAATCTTGTTTACTATTTTGTAATCTTTACTTTCCAATCTATACAACAGAAATACCAAAAATATTTACTTTATTATCTCTATCCGATTTCACTTTTGCGAGTGACCGTGAAGGGATTGACAACCCCTCTATCGTGTTGGTTGCAAGTTCTTGATTGTTTGTGCAGGTATTCGGTGACTTGTGCATCGTATCCTACTAGATTGATACCTTGGTTCTCAAAAACTAAGGGAAATACTTACGCTACTTTGCTGCACCACCCTTTCCTCATCAAGGGAAAACGAACGCAAGCTCAAGAGGTAGCAAGAAGGATTTTTGGCGCCGTTTACGGGGAGATCTTCATCAAGTCAAACCTTACCAAGTACCCATCATAAACTCTTCTCCCTTGCATTACATTATTCACCATTCGCCTCTCGTTTTCCTCTCCCCACTTTAAAAACGATTTTCGAAAACCTTTTCCTTTTCTTCGCCTTCTTCCCATATGTCTTTTTGTTTGTGTTTCCATGTGCCTTCTATTTGCTTGAAAAAATCTATTGATATGGATCCAGTTAAAGTGTTCTACTTGGATCATCTTCGATCTATATGTGCTCGTGCTGAAACCCCAACTAGTTTAGTTGAGGGAAAATCATTAGATGAGCATGCTCATTTTGTGCGTCACCGTCTATCTGAAAAATGGATACTCTTATGGGATGAAATAAACAGATTGTTGTGCTATGCTTGGAATCTTTTATGAAATTTATGATTTTACTTATTGCTCTAAGAACCCTAAGAAACACCTTCCATACCTATGTGAGTTTAATGATAATGAAATATTTTCTTCTTATGCAAAGGGTGTTTATAGCTACTATGATATCAAACAAATTGAAGAATTTGTTGCTTTTAAGGGTGCTTATGAAGTTGCTTCTTTGATTGAAAAGTATGATATTACTCTCTACAAATCTGAAATTTTTGACATACTTAAATATTCCTATGAAAACTATGCTCATAATGTCTATGTCAAAGAATTTATTGAAAGAATGACAGTTGCTTTGGAAGAGAATAATGATATGCATGAATCTATAGATAATTATGATTCCGATGATTTGATTGGAATATCCCTTGATGAACATGATGCTTGCTATTCTTGTGGCCATGATGCCAATATTTATGAAGACGAATTTTCTATAGTTTCCTATGTTAAAAATGAGATCGTTGCTATTGCACCCATACTTGATAGTTCCTTCGATGAAAAGCATGATTTCAATGATGTTATTATAAATTCTCTTAATTTCAATTGTGTTAATGATATGTAAAACCTCAAGCTTGGGGATGCTAGTTTTGATATGACTACTATTTGTTGCAATGATCATGATTGGGGTGATTCTTCATATGATCTTGAAAATTTATTAAAGCCCCATGATGAATATGAGATTGATAATAGTGTTGGCAATACTATTGAAAGTAGGTTTGAAAGAGTGTCAACTTTAGATCTCACATATTTGGACAATGTTCAATCTTATGAATTTTTTTAGAAGTGTGTTTGGAGAGGTCATGACTTTAATTAATGTTAATCCCACTACTTTGGAAGAGTGTCAACTTCGCATGCATGTGGATCGTGTTGAAAATATTTTATGTGATAGCTATTTTGTTGAATTTTCTTATGATCCCACGTGTAATTATTATGAGATAGTAAAATATGGTTGTAGAAATTTTCATGTTACTAAATTACCTCTCGTTATGTTGAGATTGCTACTGTTTCTTTCCGCTTCCTTGCATATGCTAGTTTTTGCTTTCTATGGTAATTTGTTTGCCTATAAGATGCCTTTGCATAAGAAGTAGGTTAGACTTGGATATGTTTTTCATATGTTTTATGATGCTCTCTTTGCGCTTCAATTCTTGTCTTTCATGTGAGCATCATTGAAATCTCAATGCCTAGCTAGGGGCGCTAAACGATAGCGCTTGTTGGGAGGCAACCCAATTTTATTTTTGTTCTTTAATTTTTGCTCCCATTTAGTAATAAATAATTCATCTAGCTTCTGTTTATATGTGGTTTTATGTTTTAGTTAGTGTATGTGCCAAGTAGAACCTTTGGGAAGACTTGGGTGAAGTCTTTGCGATCTTGCTGTAAAAAACAGAAACTTTTGCGCTCAGGAGAATAGCTGTCATTTTTTACAGAAGAGTTCTTTTAGGTTGATTACTTTTTCAGAAGATTAATGGACAAATTCCTCACGTCCACCAATTTATTTCAGAATTTTTGGAGTTACAGAAGTATTTGAAAGTTACATATTTCTACAGACTGTTCTGTTTTTGACAGATCTGTTTTTCGTGTGTTGTTTGCTTATTTTGATGAATCTATGAGTAGTATCGGGGGGTATGAACCATAGAGAAATTGGAATACAGTAGGTTTAACACCAATATAAATAAAGAATGAGTTCATTATAGTACCTTAAAGTGGTGGTTTATTTTCTTATACTAACGGAGCTCATGAGATTTTCTGTTGAAGTTTTCTGTTGTGAAGTTTTCAAGTTTTGGGTAAAGATTTGATGGATTCTGGAATAAGGATTGGCAAGAGCCTAAGGTTGGGGATGCCCAAGGCACCCCAAGGTAAAATTAAAGGAGAACCAAAAGCCTAAGCTTGGGGATGCCCTGGAAGGCATCCCCTCTTTCGTCTTCGTCTATCGGTAGCAATCCTCAATTGCCAAGTCAGATCTCATCGACCATGACCACGACCACGAGGAGGGCACTCACGAAGGTTCTTCCAAGGTGAAACAACCCATCTGTGATGTTAAAGAGTGTACCATGGGCCATGCTCTTCCAACTGGAAGGATTCCATCCATGAAATGTGAGGCAACATCCTATCAGCAAATCTTACATTTTCTAGCTTGCCAACCCGTATCTTTTGTTGTTGTAGCATTTGCCGTGTGGTGCTTTAACTGTGTTGTGCTTAATTATTTCAGTTATGCAAAAATGTATTGTTCAATAGGGGTATGTGATGTTTAAGTATGAATTATCCACTTCAGTTTCACGAATAGCTACATTTGGTTGTTTATAGTGAGTAGCTGCTTTGTTTATCTGTATTTGGTTGTTAGGTTGGTTGCAGTGAGCATTTCTCCAGTTATCGAGCAGATGCCTTGTTTATATGTATTTTGTTGTTAGTTTGGTTGCAGTGAGCATTTGTCCAGTTATCAAGCAGATGCCTTGTTTATCTGTATTTGGTTGTTAGGTTGCTTTTTTAGCATTTCTCCAGTTTTCAAGCACATGCCTTGTTTATCTGTATCTGCTTGTTAGGTTGGTTGAAGCGAGCATTTGTCCAGTTTTCAAGCATATGCCCTATTTATCTCTATTTGCTTGTTAGTTTGGTTGCAGTGAGAATCTGTCCAATTATCAATGGCTATATTTGGTTGTTATACTGATCATTTATGCCTTGTTTATTTCAGTCATTCACAATGTGTTGTTCATTATGTGCAAGTCGGAATTGTGCCACTCGACTACATCAATACCAGTTTGAACGGCTATATTTGGTTCCAGTTATGCCTGGTGTAGTTAACACATGCCCTTTATTTCAGTTTTACACATTTATCCAGTGTGATGTTTAAGCATTACCTACGTTCTATTCATTTTCAACAATACCAGTTTGAATTGCAATATTTGATGGCTGTTAAGCCTGCTGTCGGTAACATTAACTTCCATTTTATACCTACTTTAACAGCATGCTGAAACCAACACATTCAATCTATCATTTGTACATGATGTTGTTTACCATTGCTATATTTGTTTGATGTTAAGGTTGCTGTACATATCATCCCTTTCCACTACTTATGCAGGACAACAATGGGAGTGGCCACCATTTTCCGCCGAGGTTAGCTTCATCCCTCAGCTTGTACTTCCCCCGTCATTCCATAATGTAGTGCATATAGATCCAGGCCTAGACACTTGTTAGCTTCTAATATTGACTTGTTTCTTGTAGGTACATATGCCCTTGGCAAGGATCCACGCACCGACCCTTTTTGCGTATGGGGCAATGAGATATTCATGAACAAGCATAAAATGAGGATGCTGATAATGATTATTAGCAAAAGATATGAATGGTGGCAAGAAAATTATTTTTTTATGCTCTATCCAACACAACAATGAGCTATAGGATGGTAACTACAAACTTTGCAACCTTCTATTTTTACTACCCATAATGAGTTGTTAGACAACAATGTCTGAATCTTTTTCGTTTGCAGTGGTTCCCCAAGCAGTTCACTCAAGATTACCTCGCAGAGTACATGATTGGTAGACATGCAATGAAGGTTAAAGTATTTCATCCATACTACAATGAGCATCGAGAAGTCCTCATGAAGACAGTGAAGGATGGACGGGCAGCCATCACAAGGGGTAGGCCTAGAGTCGCACGCGCATTACGCATGGAGGAGGGCACAATATGGGCCTTTCGCTTCACCTTCTCCAGCGACCAGAATGTCTTTCTCTTCTCCCTTTACAACCTTTAGTACAACTATGGTTCATCATTCTTTACTTGGTGCTTCTGTAGTTCTTCAGTATACGTACCTGTGCATCGAATTATGCATTCGTGGTTGAACCTATATTTGTAATAAACATGGTTGGATATGAAATAAGTGATTGCCTACTTTCAAATTCAAAACTTGTGATTTTTAAATCTGGGATTAATTAGGGATTACACTGCAGACGGTTTGCATAAGCGAAATGTCTACGATAGACATGGAGATCAAACACGTTTCTAGGATCCACTACGTGTGCGATCAGTCTCCACTACACACACGACATCCTCTTGAAAACGGTTTGCGTTAGGCCACCTTGAGCAAACGTTTACCACATAAAAACTGTGTGTGATGGACAACATTTGCCACACAATTTCTTCTATGCACCGTGTGTGATGCATTCAATAACACAAATGATAAAATTGTTAATATCGTGTGCAATGGCAATGCTATCACAAACGATTTAACGGGGAAAATTGTGTGTGATGTACCCGCAAAGGGAAACGTTTTCCTTGGAGCGGCTGTGTGGGATATTCATACAGAAGGAAACATTTAGCGGGGACTGACTGTGTGAGATGTACTTACGACCGGAAACGATTTCGCCTGTATAATTATATTTTTAGCACTATAGTATGTATAACCGTATTTCAACGCTCGCCGGTCGCACACGATCTCATTTTGCCGAGCGTGTGTGCCAGGAGGGCATATCCCCGACGGTTTCAGGGTCGTGTGGGAAGGACCCCCCCCCTATCGTCGTCACTCACTTGGTGACAGTTCCCAATGCCGCCGCGGAAAGATGTTAAAAACCGTTTGTATAGCACTGACGCGTACCAGTGATGTATTCTGTGTATAGTCATACGTTCTTATGGAAAAGAACTTGCATGGTATCTTTTTTCCTACCCTCCCGTGGCAGCAGGGTCCTAATGGAAACTAAGGGTATTAAGGCATCTTTTTAATAGAGAACTGGAATAAAGCATTAGCACTTAGTGAATACATGAACTCCTGAAACTATGGTAATCACCGGAAAGAATCCCAATTAATGTCACCTTGGGGCATGCGGATCATAACACGTAATATGTGTCTATAAATTGCAAGATAGGATCAAGAACACAACTATATTCATGAAAACATAATAGGTTCAGATCTGAAATCATGGCACTCAGGCCCGCGTGACAAGCATTAAGCATAGCAAAGTTATAGCAACATCAATCTCAGAACATAGTGGATACCAGGGCTCAAACCCTAACAAAACTAACTCGATTACATGATAAATGTCATCCAACCCATGATCGTCCAACAAGCCTACGATGAAACTACTCACTCCCGGCGGTGAGCATCATGAAATTGGTGATGGAGGAAGGTTGGTGATGATGATGGCGACGAATCCCCCTCTCTGGAGCCCTGAACGGACTCCAGATCAGCCCTCCCAATGAAGAACAGGAGGTGGTAGCAGGTACTATCATAAAACGCGACGAATCCTTCTCTTGATTTTTTCCTCCGCGAAGAGGTACTTAGAGAGTTGGAATTAGGGTCGGAGGAGCTCCAGGGGGGCCACAAGCCTGCAGGGTGCGCCCCAGGGGCTGGGCACCCCCCAGGGCTTGTGGCCTCTAGGTGGCCCATTCTGGTTGATTCTTTCACCAATATTTTTTTATTCCAAAAATATTATCCGTAAATTTTCAGGTCAATCCAAGAACTTCCATTTCTGCACAAAAATAACACCATGGCAATTCTGCTGAAAACAACGTCAGTCCGGGTTAGTTCCGTTCAAATCATGCAAATTAGAGTCCAAAACAAGGGCAAAAGAGTTTGGAAAAGTAGATACAATGGAGACGTATCACCGACAGTGGATTCGCTCCCTCACCGACCGTGACAGCGTTAACCTCGTTGCCTGCCCCGACGAATGGGATCCTGCTGGCTCTTTGACCAGCAGTGAGGGGAGAGAGAGAGGAGAGGCCAACACAGTCTTGTTTACATCTGGATAGGGTGAGAGAGTGTGTAGAGAGAAACTACAAGGGTTGAGGCTCCAACGTGTATATATATATAGTGGAGAGAGAGTGCGAATAGAGAAAACCCTAGAAAACAAGAGCTGAGGCTGCAACGTATATAGTTGGAGTGGTTTTATTTTTCTCTTCATAAAAATCATTTTAAATTGTGCACGAAACTGAACTCTTTATTTAACATACTACTAGTGAAGAAAAATACTAGGGCAAAGCCAATACGTGAAGAAAATTTAACACTCGAAGGAGTCAACTCGAAATTAACGCTCCACGCCTCCCTATCGCACTTACTATCGTTCACGTGTGGTACACGACCGTTCGAAGCAACAACTTAACCATACACGGTCAAAATATCGGAGGGTGGGCTGCATCATCCTCCAATTTTAAATATTTTGGGCACTTGTATTCGGTCTAAGTTAGTGTGCCACTGTACGTACTAAGCGTTACAACGGGTGCTAAGAAACTAGGGCGTATTGAGAGTAATTGCCATGCCGTTTATTTGTAGGGTCACTTGCAAACTGTCAAACTCTGTTCTCCTCTTATTTAATGGATGAGGCAATCTTTTGCCTCCATTTCGAAAAAAATGAGAAATTCAATTTTAATTATTTTGTATGTACACTTTGCTCTCTTCCAATAATTTTGGGCAGTTGTATTCGTCCTAAGTCAGTGTGCCACTGTATCTCGTACTACTCCCTCCGTCTAGGTGTATAAGTCATGTTAGGAGGTGTAGCGGGACCAAGGTGCAAGCAGATTGGAGGAGAAGGAGAAACTTGACCGGTCCTTCCTCCAATCAAAGCCCTGATTTTTCTCTCTAAACGCAACCATTAATCACAACAATTAAGAGATGCCGTTGTAGCTACCATGCAGGGCCATGTATTAACTCGCATGCAAGCCGGCTTTGATTCCTTGACTAATCAACGCATAGTTCCACTCCATGCATTTGGTTTCCGAGGGAGATAATAAGGCAAAGTAAGTAACGCTCGCTAGCAATGAGGCTAGGAGGGGATTGAGATGCGAAGTTAATGGATGAAGCCTAAACATTTTGGGAATATCTGATTTTCGTAAGATGACTTAACACCTAGAATGAGGGAGTACAGCCCCAGTCTAGGTTTTTATGCCACGTCATATATTTTTTGTCAAAGTTTACCAAAAAATTTAACTACTCACTACTTTCCAGTTTATAGGGCATAAATTTGAAATCTCATCAACCAAGGCAGATGATGAATGGAGAAATGTAGTACTCCATCTTGTAGTTTACAAAATTACTCAAACTCTAATCTGCATTAATTACAATATATTCATGGATGACCACTAAATGAGTAGGAATGGCTACATGCACTGGTTGGTTTCTTTAAATCCTTGCATGCATCAATTTAATGCACCTTGGAATGTGAACATGTGGTGGAAAGAAGTTAAAATAAGACAGTTACAAAGAAAATGAGATGAGCCCAATAAACAAAGAAAAAATCAGAACCAACGTAATTACTACGGCCACTAGCCGTGTGCACACATTTATTTTCCAGCACATTTCTTTCTTTCATCAACGACATTTTGATACAGGGAAGTACATTCACCAATTCTTTGCAAGGAGAGCAAGACCAAAGAAAACAAGAACCACAATTAGACATTTTAAAAGATATCCAATTTCCATAACTTCTCCCACTAATTGTATTAATATCTTCTCTATGTCTTCATTGTTCATATGTGGCTTCTCGAGCTTGCACACTTCTTTATTCTTCGACTCTAAAGAACTAGACATTTCTTCACATCTAATATCATCTCTAGTCTCATCTCTAGCCTCTATTCTAACAAGGAGTGCACGAGCATCTACCAAATTTCATGCTATCAATTGATCGATGTATTCTTCTTCCCAAAACAAAAACTTGCATCCATCCTACACACAAGTTTGATTATAAGCTGCCGAACATGCGCCGAATAAGGGAGCACAGCCGAATCAAAAGAAGTACTATGCACCTTATATTTTTCGCACTTGATGAACACCCATCCAGGATGTTGTGGCGTGGTCGAAATGTGGCGCAGGACCTGCCGCAGGCAGCCATCGCACTTTATGAGCGGCAACGATGAACGGATAAGCCGCTGGGCTGGGGCCGAGCCCGGATGGTTGTCGGCCGTGTCTTTGCTGGCGATCCGCCGATGTGATAGATCCGAGCGTCTAGAGGCAGACTCAGTACCTGCACGTGACATGGAGGCATTGCCATTATTGTGCAACCCAGTACCCGGACACTCCATGGAAAGGCGCAATCGCAGGCGACCGGAATGCTCCAAATGCGGCAGCCGCGTGCGTCAAATCCCGTGGCCGCAAATATAGCGGTTGACCGCCGGCGCTGGGACGGGAGGCACAAATCCTGCCGTTGTGCTGTGGTCGGCTAGGCTATAGCGCGAGGCTCCGACGGACGTGCGTGTACCTCTTCCCTTCTTGTACATACTCCATTTATCTCACTTCCTGTGGCTTCCCACTCCCACGATATTCATATTCTCTGAACATGTGCATGCGCGCGCGCGCGTTTGTGTGTGTGTGTGTTAGAGAGAGCGACACATCGACCTACTCCTACAGAAGAGATGGTGTGTAGTACTACGATTTAGTCGCGAGAGTCGGTGGATCCTCTTGTTTTCGGGCGTCCGATCGGTACAACTGCCACGCCCGTTCCTGACCAGCCTGGCCCACCCAAAGCCCCTCCATCATCCGCGCGCACTTCCTGCCCGAAACGGTCAGCACCGCTCCAGGGAATCGGTGCCGAATTCATGCCCGGGCAGAGCGGGCGTGACCTCATGGTTGCTTCGTCCGTCCAACTTACTGCCGGGTCTATGTGGCTCATTGGTCATTATTACTGAGGTGGTACGACCGTGCTGAGTCTCAGTTGTATGGTACACTTTACTTTGGTGCATGACACGTGCACCGGATGATGGATGTCCCATGTTTCGGCGAAAGGAGGTACATCGTCTCCACTCTTTACAAATTTCTCCATTCTTACAGCGGAGGAGTGTGAAAGCAGTGAAAACACGCTAACTCAATGGTTACATGGCCCACCTCACACTATCAACATATTTTATGGACACCGTGCGGCACCAAACTCTTTAGTACATAGTACATACTATAATTTCTCAGCGAGATAAATTTGTGCAATGCTATGAAGCTTCCAGCTTCTTATTCATGTATCTTGTGTCCAAGGTTGCCCCATTGCAACATTTCATCAAATACAAAGGAGACTAACATGCATGCTATTGCATCTCAATGATTCACAGATCATAGCCAATATGTACTCTCTCCATTCCAAAATAAGTGTCTCAACTTTATGCCAACTTTAGTACAAAGTTGACACTTATTTTGGAACAGAGACAACTAAAGAAAAAAATGATCCATGTAGTCCCTAGGCCTTGAACCCTGAACCCTAACCAACCTTTAATTTGCTGGCGATGTTGAACCTTCCGAAGAAATGAAGTTTGCAAACCTTTGACCACCAGATCATTTTGTGCAGTTTCACTAAAATCGAGATGAGCATCCCCGTGGCAAATAAATTGAAGAAGCGTGATTAGAATAAGACTACTTAAACTAGTTGATGAGACATAAACTCATCATAAATACAGTAGAAGCCAGTAGAGGTACGTGCGGGGCAAAGAAGTAGAGAAACATCCACATGGAGTGATGTGGGCAGCTGAGGTAGTGGTGCAAGCCGGCTGTAAAGGAAGTTGTACCTGAGGGATGTCGGGATGTAGCTCAACCTAGAGGAGGGCAGCGGGAGGCGGCAACTGCCCATGTCGTGGCAGTGAGCAAGGGACAAAGGCAACTGCACCGGCTTTGTGAGAGAGAACGACGGGGACCCCTGATCGGGACGCGCCAACAGTAGGTTTTCACCGTCGGTGATGACGACCGCATCTACACAAAGCATTCACCCCTTCCCCCGGCGGACGTGATCCTCCCGGATGCTAGACATGTGGCCACAGTCGTTTTGTGCGAGAGTGTGAAGAGAGCAGCCCCAGCAAGCAACCGTGTAGGCTCCTGGCTATGTATATAGTGGAGCGGTTTCTTTTTCTCTCCATATGAACCTATTTATATTGCATACGTTCCACTGAAGAAAAAACTTTATTTATAAATAACGCAGCACCGTTCATTCATGGTTCCCAACCGTCCATTAAGTGAGTAACTACTACTAGTCGCGTCAAATTATCACATCGGTTGCATCATCATATAGAAATGAGCTCCACTGTGTCACGTGTGTGGTTGGGGAAGACGCAAAGAGTGCTACTAGTATGTGCGTGGGTACGTGCACCTCTTCTCTCCGAGCATGGTTATTTTAAAATATAGCCAACTACTCTACCACGCGGTTATTATATGGGCAAAGAGTATAGGCAGTAATAATGACTAATGAGCCGTCAAATCATGAGGCCCACCTTTCTCTATGTTTGACCAAGGAAGCATCCATCATTTCCCTCCTCGTTGAATATCCATCTGCTGCTACCTCCGCAAATAAATAAAAATCCACTGCTACCTCCACAACATGGTTAATAAGATAGCCATGTCAATCACGGCGTAGAAATATAATTCACTAATACAATAGGGCCGGCTCTAAGGCTGGTGATTTTTTTTTACTTTGTCTCTTTCTCTTTTTGTATCATTTACTCATTTTACATAGGAGCACGTGTAGAGGATGGCTATTCCTTTCGACGAGACTTTTTCAAGGGATTTAAGAGTAAGTAGCTCCAAATATTATTCTCGTTGCCCACCACTATGAATTGTGCCATCTATGATACTCCCATTGCAACAATGAGGTCCATTAGGTATAGCACGTCCTGTAAGAAGAGACTGTCACGCAAAACATACATTCTTGTTGCTGCTTCAGCATACAGTACTACTACTACTACTACTACTACTACTACTACTACTACTACTACTACTACTACTACTACTACTACTACTACTACTACTACTACTACTACTACTACTACTACTACTACTACTACTACTACTACTACTACTACTACTACTACTACTACTACTACTACTACTACTACTACTCATTCTCCTATAAACCTTGCGCTTGGCATATCAAAGATATTATACTTTGCGCTTGGCTCTTCGCCTCTTCGGGAAGTCGAGCAATGATGCTACTCTAGTATATGGCTCTGGCTATCTGAGACCGAATGAATTGCTGCACGTCCACTACGTGGGTGAGGGTCGAGGGGCGAGGGGCAAGGGAGAGTGCATACTACTACATCCATTTCAACATGGACTACATATGGAGCAAAATGAGTGAATCTACTCTCTAAAATACGTCTATATACATCAGTGTTTGGAGTATGTACTAGTAGTTCATATTGAAATCATCTAAAAGACATATATTTCAAACAATATGATAATCTCTCTAACCAAGGTAGGGACAAGGAGTATATACATCTAAAGGAGGGAGTAGTAAAATTTTCTCCTCGTCCTGCTAGCCACCGCGCGTGTGGGCAAGGGAGTGGGCGTAGGCATAGTAAGCAAGCTTGTCCCCGTCCTGCGAGCCATCGTGCACGTGGGCGAGGGAGCGGGCGTAGGCATAGTAAGCAAGCTTCTCCTTGTCCTATGACTCTGCGAGCCACCGCGCCCGTGGGCGGGGGAGAGGGCATACTAAGCAAGGTTCTTCTTGTTCTACGAGTTGATGGGACACATCAAAAGTAGTACAGAGCATCTCCAGTGTATAGAGCCTTGCCTCTAAGGAAGGCCCCACATGGTTTGCTTATTTTTCTAAATAACGCAACAAGTCGCAATTTGTTTGTTCACCCGTGGTACACGATCCTCCATCAAGTGGACAACTAGTACATGGATGTGTCAAATTACCACGTGGGCTGCCTTTTCATACAGAAATGAGCTCCACCATGTACCCGCGCGGGTGTGGTTGGGAAAGAGACATGAGTACGTGCGCCGTGCGTGCACCTGTTCTCTTGGTGCACGTCCCCCACCTACATGTGTGTGTGAGAGAGATCAAACCTAGAGAGATGGCGTGAGCATTCGTGATGTTTTTTGTTATGGGGTTGGGGATTTCGTGTATGTGTTTGTGGGAATATGTGTCGATGATATCTCAAACAAAAATGTGACACATGTAGTGTGTGTGAAATAGATGCCTACCTATATCTATATAGAGGGGCGATCCACGAGAAGAGAGGGAGGGGTCATAGATATCGATAGAGTCAAAGAGAGGATCGAGTATGGGTGTGAGATCGATGAAGAGAGCCATCGAAATTGTGTGTGTGCACGTCAAAGATATAGGGCGACTGACCTACCGAAACGTTAGAGGGCAGAGGGCAAGTTTGTTTGTGGCAGTGAGACATGACTAGAGCGCTCAATGTATCAATATGTGTGTGTGTGGGGGGGGGGAACCTAACTAGAGAGGTAGATTTACCCGTATATGTGTTGATAAGGAGAGACCTAGCTATGTCTTGAGGGAGATCGGTCGATATCCATACATAAGTGAAGGATGGGAAATAGGTTGGGAGAGAGAGAGAGAGAGAGAGTCGGAGGGGTGGTGGAGTTGCTTCTCGGAGATGGTGGGAGGGGCCTACTAGACAAACTGAGGGTACAACTGCAATATCAAGAAGAGAGGGGAAGTGTTTCTGTGTGTGCGTGTGCGTGATAGATGTGTTGGGAGGCATGCATGGATGATGAAGGGGACCATATGTGTTTGGTAAACAGGCCTAACTAGATCAGTAGATCAATTGTTGTGTGTCGGAGGAAGGGAGAGACATAACTAATGAGGTAGATTGATCAACGCGTGGCGAAAACAAGTTATAAAGGACCTAGCTAGCTATATGTATAGTGGGAGATCGGTCGGTGTACATCCATTTGTTAGAGGCAAATAAGGCCCAAAGAGATATATATAGAGAGATGGATGGAGCTAGGAGGTGGTGCGAGAGGCCTACAAGATAGGGGGAGGAGTGTGCGATTGTGAGATCGATGAAAAGAGGGGCGAGAGTTCACACGCGTGTGGGACCGTATGGGAGACGTGAGTCATGGACAGAGAAAAGAGAAGATGAAAAGTGTGTGTGTATGTGGTAGGCAGACATCTATCGAGAGCTTTATCGATCTGTCTGTGTCGGAAAGAAGGAGTTCTGGAGACCGTGAAAGAACGACCTAAAGAAAATAATTAATCCACGCGATGGATAGAATTCTGTGGGAGGGGGAGGGCAAGGAGGGCATGTGCATGCATGAAAGAAAGTTAGTGCTAGCTACAAAGGTTAGAGGATATGTGTCGATGATATCTCAAACAAAAATATGATACAATGCAATGTGTGTGAAATATAAGCCAATCTATATCATATATAGAGGGGGCAATCCACGAGAAGAGAGGGAGGGGTCATAGATATTGATAGAGTCGAAGAGAGGATCAAGTGTGTGGGTGCAAGATTGATGAAGAGAGACATCGAAATTGTATGTTTGCACGTCAAAGATATAGGGAGACTGACCTACCAGAACGTCAGAGGGTAGAGGGCAAGTTTGTGTTTGGCAGGGAGACATGACTAGAGCGCTCGATGTATCAATGTGTGTCTGGTGGGGGGGAGGGGGAGGTCGAGACCTAACTAGAGAGGTAGATTGACTCGTATATGTGTTGAGAAGGAGAGACCTAGCTATGTCTTGAGGGAGATCGGTCGACATCCATACATAAGTGAAGGACGGGAAATAGGTTGGGACGGAGAGAGGGAGAGAGAGAGAGAGAGAGAGCGAGAGAGAGAGAGAGAGAGACAGTTGGGGGATGGTGGAGTTGCTTCTCGGAGATGGTGGGAGGGGCCTACTAGACAAATTGAGGGTACAACTGCAATATTAAGAAGAGTGGGGATGTATTTATGTGTGTGCGTGTGCGTGATAGATGTGTCGGGAGGCATGCATGGATGATGAAGGGGACCATGTGTTTGGTAAGCACACGTAACTAGATCGTTAGATCAATTTTTGTGTGTCGGAGGAAGGAAGAGACATAACTAATGAGGTAGATCAATCGGCGCGTGGGGAAAACGAGTTATAAATGACCTAGCTAGCTATATGTATAGTGGGAGATCGGTCGGTGTACATCCATTTGTTAGAGGCAAATAAGGCCCAGAGAGACGAATATAGAGAGAGATGGAGTTGTACGTGTGTCTGTGCCTCGTACGTGGTTTTGCCTAGTTTTCCATGGCGAGCATCCGGTTCCATCCAGGACAGGTGTCAACCACTTTTTTCCTGTGTACCCGTACAACCCGTTCATGGGTCCGGGTAAGGGTCCGTGTTACGTGTGTGTGTGCCCCATACGCGGTTTTGCGCAGTTTTCCATGGCGCGCGTCCGTTTTCGTCCACAACGGGCGTCGGCCAATTTTTTTCCCGTGTCCCCATACCGCCCGTTCTGGGTCCGTGTACGTGTGTGTGCCTCGTACGTGCGTGTGCCTGATGGCTGGCGAGCAGAGCATCGGGAGGGCACTGGCGGTAGCTGAACACTTGAGATGGTCTGTAGTGTCAAAGGTGATGGCGCACTTGGACCATCTGAGGGGATGCGACGCTTCGAGCTTGGGAAGGGCCGCGTTCACCTCATGAGCGATCTGCTTGAAGATGCGATGAGAGGTAGGGGCCTAGGCGCCGCCTAGGATGCAAGCAATGGCGCGAGGCTCTTGGAAGCCCCCAGCCCCATCATCTTGGTGGTGGTCATCGTTCCTCCTTGGTGGCGGCGGCAGCGGAGGAAGGCCGACATTGCCCTGAGGACGGTCCTCATGAGGCTGTCCCTCCAGGGGCCATCGCGGGGCTGGGCCTTCCAGGGATCCTCACAAGGCTGGTCACGCCAGTCCTGGTGAGGGCGCGGTTGTCCCAGCGACCGCCACCACGATCTCCTCCGTGGCCGTATCCACGGTCGTTGCGCTCGAGACGGCGGCCAAGGAGCCCGTCATGGATGGCCCTGAGCTCTTGGCAGATATTGGTGTTGTGACTGTGGACTTTGTGGAAGACGCAGAACGGACGACTGCCCTTGGAGGACTCGGGGTGGTCACAGCCGCGCTTCATCTCAGGTTCGGCCACGAGCATAGCCAGGCCCTTGCGCTTCACGTTCTTAGCCTTGGCCTTCTTGTCTTCAAGATCAGCCTCCAGGAGCTCTAGGAGGGAGAGGCGACCTTCCTCTGCCCTCGCGCACTTGGTAGCCATGTTGAACATCTCAAGAGCCGAGCATAGGTCCTTGTGTATGGCGAGATCTTCCTTCATCTTGACATCCCGGACGCCATCGATAAACACCGAAATGATGGCCTCGTCGAACACCTTAGGGATCTTGAGGCGTACGTTGGTGAAGCATTGTATTTATTTGTGCAAGGTTTCGCCTGGTTGCTGCTTGATGCGCTGCAGGTCGCCTGCTGCGGGGGCGCGGTAACGAGTGCCCTGGAAGTTAGTGATGAAGTGCTCGTGCAGCTCGTCCCAAGAAGAGATCGACACGACCGGAAGGTTCAGAAGCCACGAGCACGTGCCATCCTTGAGCACCATGGGAAACCAGTTCACCATGACCTACTCGTCGCCGTTGGCTACCTCGATACTTAGCTCGTAGAGCTGGAGGAACTCGGTGGGGTCAGGATTATCATCATAGCGTGGAGCCAGATCCGGTTTGAAGTTGCTAGGCCACACGACGCGGCGCAGCTCTGGAGTGAAAGCACGACATCCTGCTACATCACAGGGGCAAGCCATAGTGGGGGAGCCTGATCTAGGCACCCGCGCACCACCGCCTCTGGCGGCACATGGCCTTGACGTGGTGGAGGTGGAAGCACACATGCCTCCCTTTGGGGCCGCTGCACCACCTGGCAACTTTCTTCATCGTGCAACGGGATCCTGCGCTGTGGGTCGCGCTGGGGTGCCTCGCGCCTTGGCTCGGGACCCACGCCGTGTAGAGGAGGGGGAGGAGGCGAGCCATGAGCCACGTCGCTCACCAAGGACGGCGGAGGACGAGGCGGGCGGGATGGCGTCGGGGCCTCACCGGCGGCGTTGACGAGCTCGGTGATGCGTGCCAGCCAGTCCTCATAGAGGTCATTGGCGGGGCGGTAACACATGAGTTCCCATGCCATGAGGAGCGCAGGCTGTGCACCTGCCAGCCCGCGATGACCATGAGAAGACGAGGCCGTGGCCGGAGTGGGCGATGGAGTTGCGATGCGGCCGTCGCGCCGCATGAAGGGTGGCAGCAACGGGTCCTGCTGTTCACGAGCAGCAGGGTAGGTGGCGGCATTAGCCACCGGGGAGGTAGTGCGGCGGGGGGCATGATTTCCCACAGGCGCCGTCTGGGCGAGCGGCCCGGTGCTCAGCACATACACGATGAGTGTTGGCCATGGGAACAGCAGAACGGCGGTGGAACGAACGGTGGAGGAGAAGCTTCGACACGCCCCCTACCCAGCGCACCAAATGTCGGATTCGGGGCTCCGCTGACCCAAGGAAGGTTCGAACTCTGGGGCGTGTGTGAAGAACTCAACCTCACCAGCCAACCAGTTCGTCGCCCCCACGACCTAGCTCGATGAACAAGGAAGAAGACGGACACAACAGTTTACCCAGGTTCGGGCCACCTTGCGGTGAAAGACCCTACTTCTGCTTTGGGTTGGATTAGCCTCACGAGGGGCTGAGGATGAACTAGTACAGAGGAAGAACAACCTCGCGTGGTTAGTCCTTGTGTGGGTGTGAGCCCAGGATTGGATCGTCCCCCACTACGATAGTGGCTAGCCCATATATATAGTGGCCTTGGTCCTCTTCCCCCAAACCGTTGGCGGGAAGGGATTGCAAAGTGGCCAATTTTGAAGGGGGGCAAGAAGTACATCCTATCCTGATGAAAGGTGGTCTTTGCCTGCAAAGCTTCTGGTCATGACGTCGTGGTGGGCTCGGTGATGACATCCATCCCGCCGTCCTGGCGGTCTTGGTCTTGTTGCACGGGAACGGAAACCTTTGGGCGATTCCTTGGGACCCCGCGCCTGCGCTTGCCTCCTTAGCACCAAATAGGAAACCTGCTGCTCTGCGCTACTGGTGCCCACTTTGCCTTGGTCGTCATGGCTTGTGTCACCTCGACCTCATGAGGTGGGCGCCTGCATAGGAATCTCCGCTCCTCGGGAGCCAGCCTGGGGAGGCCGCTCCCTTCGGAGGTCTTGGTGTCATCTGCCTCGCGAGGCTTGGCCCCTCGCGAGGGTCTTGTCTTGAGGTACTGAAGATGGGTCGTACCCAACCATCGATGGAGCCACGCCGTAGGCCGCAGGCAGGCAAGTTTTGGTACCCTGGTTCCCAGAACGCCAACAATATATTTGAATAAGAGATCATAGTGTTATATACCTATGCATGCATGAATATAGCGGTGATGTGCATGGTGTGGTTTTGGACATGTTATACTATAATGTGATAATGCATGGCGTTTGCAACTCATAACTAAATATCAAACAATCTAAAACATACTTTATGTCGAACAATCTCACATTTTATTTGAATTTATGATAATGTGTGGCGTTTGCAGCTCACAACTAAGTATCGAACAATCTAAACTATACTATATATCGAAAAATCTCACATTTTATTTGAATTTGTGATGATGTCTGGGGTTTGCTACTCACAGCTAAATACTTGTAGGCGTAGAGGGCGGGCCACCATACATTATGTGAATAACACATTATATAGATGAGACATGGTTTAGATTATGAAGATCTAGCCAGATCTTGAAATGTACTGTGATTTGAAATCAACATAAAGTGGATTCAAAAAATCGAGTTTGAGTTCATATAGTACACATAGTTCATATCTAACTCGATAGTAATCATGTGGTGTGCTATGAAGATAATATACAAATGATGGTTTAACTTGACAATAATGATGATTGTAGATCTTATTAAAATAGAGAAACAAATTCAAATGGTTTAACTTGACAACAATCATGATTGTAGATCTTATTCAAATAGAAAAGCAAATTCAAATTTAGTTCATATTGAAGCGGTAGTATATATGTTTGGAATGCACTAAAATGTTCATCTGAGTAGCAGGTTGCATGCATTATACACGTAGCAAAATATTTTAATTGAACATAAGATGGATTCAAAGTTTTGAATGGCATTTGTAGATTGAATTGATTTGGTACAGTACACGGGACTAGACTCTCTTGTGTGGTGCAAATTGATTTCTTTTTGTTTTTCTCATTAAGGAAAGTGCGAATTGCTTTGGTACAGTACACGTTAGGCTTGTCCGGAAATTTCAAACCGCGCATTGTTATCCTGAAATTTTAAGATATCTCTTTGTCTCATTGTGCTCCTAAAATTCCCTCCATCTCATCCCGCGCCTTGCTATCCAAAATTACAACAGCGCGAAAACTCCCATCTCCTGTGAAATCCCAACACACAAAATTTCCGCGATACCCCTGAACCAAAAGAACCACCTAGTTCAAATCGGTGGGGCTACTCTCGTAACTTACCCCACATTTTGGACAAGCGCGTCCCGAAGCCATGGTTCCCCCCTCACATCCCCTCCGCCCCCATTCGTACGTCGAGGCTGCGAAAACCCGCGAAGCCCCACACCCTCCTCCGTCCTCCACCTAGCCGGAGCCTCTTCCTCGACGACATCGTCTATCACAATAGCTTGACGTACCTCATCCACCACACCGGATGAGGATCCATCGTTGATCTCGTCATTCCACCGGTTCAGCCACCCCGTCCTCCACCTCCAAGGAGTTGCCCCGATGTTCGCCTCGTCTTTCGCGCCACCTCCATTCCCAGAATGTCGTCTTCACCTGCACCACTAGAAGAGCAGCACAATCACTGATTCCTCGGATGAAGCTAAGGCCTAATCGGCGCCACAAAAGAGGTTCTACACTAATAGTTGCATTTTCTTCTTGATTCGATCTCACGGTGATGCCAACGCTCGATCCCGAGCCGCCCTGGCGCGAATCTATCTACGACGGCATCACTGGCCATTTCCTCCATAGTGTCGCTCCCTCAAAGGCGACATCCACATCAGTCGGAGGTGTTGCTACTGCTTCGGCTCTCACTGGCCCTGCTGCTGCTGCTGCTTCAGTTCTCGCTATCGCTCGCGCTGCTGCTCTGCTCTTTCTCTCAATTCCCTGCCTGGTCTGCTCTGGCTCTTGCTCATGATGCTGCTCTTGCTCTTTCTCTCGGTACCCTGCCTGGTCTGCGTTGGCTCTTGCTCGTGTTGCTGCTCTTGCTCTTGCTCTTGCTTGCATTGCTGGTCTACTCTTGCTCACGTTGCTGCTAGACGGGCAGGAGCTCCGGCTCTAGCTCGAGCTCCTATTGCTGCTACCCGAGATGCTGCTACACAACCAGCTGCCCTGGCTCTCGCACGCGCTGCTGCTCTGGCACTGCTGTTGCTCAGCCCCGACTACTCTCTGGTAGTACGGTCCCTACTGGAGCGTCTACTGATTTAGACCACTGCTACTCTGCCACTAGTGCTCGAGCGGCCAAAACTATTAGTGCACTGCTTTTCTGCTACTAGTGTGTTCAGTCTCGATAGTAAAATTCAGTTTTGACAGCAAAATTCAATTTCAATAGTAAAATTCAGTTTCAATAGTTAAATTCGGTTTTAGCAGTTAAGTTCAGAGATGAGCGGCTGATGTATTTTACATCTAGCACTTTTTGGTTATGTATTTTACACCATCTATCATAGATGCTATTAGAATACTACTTCAGGTTAACATTCTCTTTCTTGTCCTGCTTTAGCCTCACCATCGTACACCTCACCGGGGCTACTCGAATGACGAAACCCTCCATCATAGCAGAGCAATACCCTTGGCTCCATCTCCAGGCGCCTAAGATCTTCTTCCCCTCCTCCGACTGCCACATCAGCCGCAGCAGCCTCAGCGACCAACCCAATGATGCTGAGATCGACATGGCTTCGCCAAAGAGGTTGTACACTTGCTGTATCGCTTTTTTACTCTACATGTTATATATATATATATATATATATATATATATATATATATATATATAGTCCACTGAGTACACGTAGTAACATGAAATACAATTAGTTTCTCCTATATAACAAGCAGTGAGGTACCAGGCAACTTAGCTATCCGTGATGGACTCTCTCGAAAGCCATCATTATTTATTTCTGCGCGTTTGAGCTATGCATGTGTAGATGGGCCTGGGAGTTGAGTTTAGGGCAGTGACCTGGGTCCAAAGTACTACAAGTAGCACAAAAACATTTTTGGAGTGTAGGCTTTTGCCTATTCAAGCCTGCCTACTAAATTGCCAGTGGTTGAAAGGAAAAGTGAAGGAAAAAGTTAGGAATTGGAAAGTTTCCTAAGGCACTACTACTAATGCATTTGGTTCAAAGGAATGGAGCAAAGGAAAATTGTATGATTTGTTCCTTTAGTGTCTCTTTCAAACAAAAACCGTAGGAATTTTAATATCCACTCTACCCTCCTTTCCAAATTCCTATTCATAAAGAACAAGACTAAGTGATAGTAGCATAATAGCATTATAACAGTACATTTTCATGTGGTCTGACTTAATTTGACCCTGCTTCTTTGCATTCTTGTGACCTTCCAATTCCTGTGAACCAAAAACCCAAATTGACAGAAATCCTGTGAATTTAAATTCTCTGTTTTGCACATGCATTCCTATCCTATTACTTTGTATTTCCTATCCCTGCATTGTTAGAATCCTCCAATTCAACGAGCCCTTACAGAATTACTTCTCTTACAGATAGTTGTCAAAGAAAACCTTGTGTGGTTTGTCCCGCTCCTGCTGCGCTGTTGTCCACCCTAGCTCAGCTGCTCCAATGACAAAAAGGTCCACCACAACAGGGATCCTCCCTCCAGACTATCTTTTGCCGCCTCAGATCTTCTTCCCCACTGCCGGCAGCCACGGCAACTGCATTACCATCATCAACTGAGTAGATGACCTCAAGGACTAAACGGGTCCGCAAGAGAGGTCGCACTCTTTCGTGTCTGCTTATGTTATCCATCACTTAATATTACATGCTACTTTATCATCTTGTTCACCGATTAGACTCTGAGTCGGCTCTAAACTAATGCTTAAACTTGAGTTTTTAAATGGTTGTGGGGTACATATCAGAGCCGCAATCAATAGTATCTATCTAGTACCTGGTTAATATCTAGTGCCTACTACGAGTTTCATGTTGGGTGGGAAACAAACAGTAAAGAAGCCATTATTTGTATTTTTCAACTGAAGCCAGTAGCTGCCTGCTATCATTGGTTTTGGATCTATCCACATGTTGGTACCATGACTCTGGATTTCTGCATGCACTCCTAACATAATCTCACAATGTTTTATTCCTATACATGTCAGTTATTGTACACAATGAAACTAAACAAGTAGAGCAAAAGAGACGAGCCTTGTGTGGCAATAAAATTTCATGCAGACGTCGCTCCATGGTGGGTGCAAAGGCAGCCCCCCCACCCATTTCAGATTGTAATCAAGAGGAGGATAACAGTTCTGAGGGGGATTCAGAAGGAGTAGACCACTCCTATTTACCCCGTGAGGTCTTCGCTCTAACTTGGTGATACGTCTCCAACGTATCTATCATTTTTTATTGTTCCATGCTATTAGATTATCTATTTTGGATGTTTAATGGGCTTTAATATGCTCTTTTATATTATTTTTGGGACTAACCAATTAACCGGAGGCCCAATGCCAGTTTCTGTTTTTTTTACCTATTTTACAACTTTACAGAAAAGGAATACCAAACGAAGTCCAAACGGAATGAAACCTTCGCGATGATCTTTCTTGGACCGAAAGCAAACCAGAAGACTTTGAGTTGAAGTCAGAAACGCCACCAGGCATCCACGAGGCAGGAGGGTGTGCCCCCCCACCCTCATGGGCCCCTCGTAGCTCCACCAACGTACTTCTTTTGCCTATATATACTCTTATACCCTACAAACATCAGGAGGAGCCACGAAACCACTTTTCCACTGCCGCAACCTTCTATACCGTGGGATCCCATCTTAGGGCCTTTTCCGGCGATCTACCAGAGGGGGAATCAATCACGGAGGGCTTCTACATCAACACAATTTCCTCTCTGATGAAGCGTGAGTAGTTTACCACACACCTTTGGGTCCATAGTTATTAGCTAAATGGCTTCTTCTCTCTCTTTGATTCTCAATACAATGTTCTCCTCGATGTTCTTAGAGATCTATTCGATGTAATACTCTTTTGCGGTGTGTTTGCCGAGATCCGGTGAATTTTGGATTTATGAACAAGATTATCTGTCAATATTATTTGGTTCTTCTCAGAATTCTTATATGCATGATTTGATATCTTTGCAAATCTCTTCAAAATATCGGTTTTGTTTGGCCTACTAGATTGATATTTCTTGCAATGGAGAAGTGCTTAGCTTTGGGTTCAATCTTGCGGTGTCCTTTCCAAGTGACAGTAGGGGCAGCAAGGCACGTATTGTATTGTTGCCATCGAGGATAAAAATATGGGGTTTATATCATATTGCTTGAGTTTATCCCTCTACATCATGTCATCTTGCTTAATGCGTTACTCCGTTCTTATGAACTTAATACTCTAGATGCATGCTGGATAGCGGTTGATGTGTGGAGTAATAGTAGTAGATCCAGAATCGTTTCGGTCTACTTGACACGGACGTGATGTCTACATTCATGATCATTGCCTTAGATATCTTCATAATTATGTGCTTTTCTATCAATTGCTCAGCAGTAATTTGTTCACCCACCTTAATACATGCTATCTCGAGAGAAGCCACTAGTGAAACCTATGGCCCCCGGGTCTCTTTTCTATTATATTACATCTCTTTTACATTATATCGCATCTCGTTACTATTTTGCAATCTTTACTTTCCAATCTATACAACAAAAATACCAAAAATATTTACTTTATTATCTCTATCAGATCTCACTTTTGCGAGTGACCATGAAGGGATTGACAACTCCTTTATCGCGTTGGTTACAAGGTCCTTGATTGTTTGTGCAGGTACTAGGTGACTTGTGCGTCGTCTCCTACTGGATTGATACCTTGGTTCTCAAAACTGAGGGAAATACTTATGCTACTCTGCTGCATCACCCTTTCCTCTTCAAGGTAAAAACCAACGCAAGCTCAAGAGGTAGCAAGAAGGATTTCTGGCGCCGTTGCCGGGGAGATCTACACCAAGTCTAGCCGTACCAAGTACCCATCATAAACTCTTCTCCCTTGCATTACATTATTTGCCATTCGCCTCTCGTTTTCCTCTCCCCCACTTCTAAAATGATTTTCGAAAACCTTTACCTTTTCTTCGCCCCGCTTCCGTTTGACTCTTTTCGCTTGCCTCTTATGTCTCCGTTCGTTAGTGCGGTTTGTTGCCATCATGTCTGAAATTGGGGAGGTTATCGTTGAAAAAGATAGTAGTAACAATGGGGAAAACTTTGATGCTTTTGATAATCCTCATGAAGAACCTACTATTAAAATTAAGATTAAAGATTATGAATGTTACGCTTTGTGTGATTTGGGTGACAGTGTTTCCAAGATTCCAAAAACTTTGTGTGATGTGCTAGGTTTCCGTGAATTTGATGATTGTTCTTTAAATTTGCATCTTGCAGATTCCACCATTAAGAAACCTATGGGAAGGTTTAATGATGTTCTTATTGTTGCAAATACGAATTATGTGCTCGTAGATTTCATTGTTCTTGATATAGATTGCAATCCTACATGTCCTATTATTCTTGGTAGACCTTTCCTTAGAATGATTGGTGCAATTATTGATATGAAAGAAGGAAATATTAGATTCCAATTTCTGTTAAGGAAGGTCTTGGAACACTTTCCTAGGAAGAAAATTAAATTGCCTTATGATTCTATTTTGAGAGTCACTTATGGATTGCATACCAAAGATGGCAATACCTAGATCTATTCGTGTTTTTATGCCTAGCTAGGGGCGTTAAACGATAGCGCTTGTTGGGAGGCAACCCAATTTTATTTTTGTTCTTTGCTTTTCACTCCTGTTTAGTAATAAAAAATTCATATAGCTTCTATTCATATGTAGTTTTATGCTTTAATTAGTGTTTGTGCCAAGTAGATCCTTTGGGAAGACTTGGGTGAAGTCTTTGCGATCTTGCTGTAAAAAACAGAAACTTTTGCACTCACGATAATAGCTGTCAGTGTTTACAGGAGAGTGCTTTTAGGTTGATTCTTTCTGGAGATGATTAATAGACAAATTCCTCACGTCCAAAAATTTATTTCAGAATTTTTAGAGTTATAGAAGTATTCGAAAGTTATAGATTACTGGAGACTGTTATGTTTTTGACAGATTCTGTTTTTCGTGTGTTGTTTGCTTATTTTAATGAATCTATGAGTAGTATCTGGGGGTATGAACCATAGATAAGTTGGAATACATTAGGTTTAACAACAATAGAAATAGAGAATGAGTTCATTATATTACCTTAAAGTGGGGGTTTATCTTCTTATACTAACGGAGCTCATGAGATTTTCTGTTGAAGTTTTGTGTTGTGAAGTTTTCAAGTTTTTGGGTAAAGATTTGATGGATTTTGGAATAAGGAGTGTCAAGCGCATGCTTCAGGATTCTCAAGGCACCCCAAGGTAAAATTCAAGGACAACCAAAAGCCTAAGCTTTGGGATGCCCCAGAAGACATCCCCTCTTTCGTCTTCGTCTATCGGTAACTTTACTTGAGGCTATATTTTTATTCACCACATGATATGTGTTTTGCTTGGAGTGTCTTGTATGATTTGAGTCTTTGCTTTTTATTTTACCACAATCATCCTTGCTGTACACACCTTTTGGGAGATACACACATGAATCAGAATTTATTAGAATACTCTATGTGCTTCACTTATATCTTTTGAGCTAGATAATATTGCTCTAGTGCTTCACTTATATCTTTTTAGAGCACGACAGTGGTTTTATTTTATAGAAATTGTTGATATCTCATGCTTCACTTATATTATTTTGAGAGTCTTTTAGAACAACATGGTAATTTGCTTTGGTTATAAAATTAGTCCTAATATGATGGGCATCCAAGATGGGTATATAAAAACTTTCATACAAAGTGCATTGAATACTATGACAAGTTAGATACTTTATGATTGTTTTGAGATATGAAGATGGTGATATTAGAGTCATGCTAGTAGAGTAGTTGTGAATTTGAGATATACTTGTGTTAAAGTTTGTGATTCCCGTAGCATGCACGTATGGTGAACCGTTATGTGATGAAGTTGGAGCATGATTTATTTATTGATTGTCTTCCTTATGAGTGGCGGTCAGGGACGAGCGATGGTCTTTTCCTACCAATCTATCCCCCTAGTACCATGCACATAGTAATTTGTTTTGATAACTAATAAATTCTTGCAATAAGTATGTGAGTTCTTTATGACTAATGTTGAGTCCATGGATTATACACACTCTCACCCTTCCACCATTGCTAGTCTCTCTAGTACCGCGCAACTTTCGCCGGTACCATACACCCACCATATACCTTCCTCAAAACAGCCACCATACCTACCTATTATGGCATTTCCATAGCCATTCCGAGATATATTGCCATGCAACTTTCCACCATTTCATTTATTATGACACAGTCCATCATTGTCATATTGCCTTGCATGATCTTGTAGTTGACATCGTATTTGTGGAAAAGCCACCGTTCATAAATTTTCATACATGTCACTCTTGAATCATTGAACATCCCGATACACCGTCGGAGGCATTCACATAGGTTCATATTTTGTTCTAAGTATTGAGTTGTAATTTTTGAGTTGTAAGTAAATAAGTGTGATGATCTTCATTATTAGAGCACTGTCCCAGTGAGGAAAGGATGATGGAGACTATGATTCCCCCACAAGTCGGGATGAGACTCCAGACTAAATAAATAAATATAAAAGAGGCCATAAAAAAAGAGAAAAGACCCAAATAAAAAAAGGAAAAAATGAGAGAAAAAGAGAGAAGGGACAATGCTACTATCCTTTTACCACACTTGTGCTTCAAAGTAGCACCATGATCTTCATGATAGAGAGTCTCATGTGTTGTCACTTTCATAAACTAGTTGGAATATTTCATTATAGAACTTGGCTTGTATATTCCAATGATGGGCTTCCTCAAAGTGCCCTAGGTGTTCGTGAGCAAGAAAGTTGGATGCACACCCACTTAGTTTCTTTTGTTGAACTTTCATACACTTATAGCTCAAGTGCATCCATTGCATGGCAATGCCTACTCACTCACATTGATATCTATTGATGGGCATCTCCATAGCCCGTTGATACGCCTAATTGATGTGAGTCTATATTCTCCTTTTTATCCTCTCCACAACCACCATTCTATTCCACCTATAGTGCTATGTCCATGGCTCACGACCATCTATTGCGTGAAGATTGAAAAAGTTTGAGAACATCAAAAGTATGAAAGAATTTCTTGGCTTGTCATCGGGGTTGTGCATGATTAAATACTTTGTGTGATGAAGATAGAGCATAACCAGACTATATGATTTTGTAGGGATAACTTTCTTTGGCCATGTTATTTTGAGAAGACATGATTGCTTTGTTAGTATGCTTGAAGTATTATTATTTTTATATCAATATTAAACTTTTGTCTTGAATCTTTCAAATCTGAACATTCATGCCACAATAAAGAAAATTACATTGATAAATATGCTAGGTAGCATTCCACAGCAAAAATTCTGTTTTTATCATTTACCTACTCGAGGACGAGCAAGAATTAAGCTTGGGGATGCTTGTACGTCTCCAACCTATCTATAATTTTTGATTGTTCCATGCTATTATATTATATATTTTGGATGTTTAATGGGCTTTAATATGCTCTTTTATATTATTTTTGGGACTAACCTATTAACCGGACGCCCAGTGCCAGTTTCTGTTTTTTTGCCTATTTTAGAGTTTTGCAGAAAAGGAATACCAAATGGAGTCCAACCGGAATGAAACCTTCGCGATGATCGTTCTTGGACCGAAAGCAAACCATAAGACTTGGAGTTGAAGTCAGAAATGCCACGAGGCAGGAGGGCGCGCCCAGGGGGGTAGGCGCGTCCCCACCCTCTTGGGCCGCTCATAGCTCCACCGACATACTTCTTTCGCATATATATACTCTTATACCCTAGAAACATCAGCGGGAGCCACGAAACCACTTTTCCACTGCCACAACCTTCTGTACCCGTGAGATCCCATCTTGGGGCCTTTTCCGGCGATCTGCTGGAGGGGGAATTGATCATGGAGGGCTTCTACATCAACACCATTGCCTCTTCGATGAAGCATGAGTAGTTTACCATAGAACTTCGGGTCCATAGTTATTAGCTAGATGGCTTCTTCTCTCTCTTTGATTCTCAATACAAAGTTCTCCTCGATGTTCTTGGAGATCTATTCGATGTAATACTCTTTTGCGGTGTGTTTGCCGAGATTCGATGAATTGTGGATTTATGAACAAGATTATCTATGAATATTATTTGGTTCTTTGAATTGTGGATTTATGAACAAGATTATCTATGAATTCTTATATGCATGATTTGATATCTTTGCAAGTCTCTTCGAATTATCGGTTTAGTTTGGCCTACTAGATTGATATTTCTCGCAATGGGATAAGTGCTTAGCTTTGGGTTCAATCTTGCGGTGTCCTTTCCCAGTGACAGTAGGGGCAGCAAGGCACGTATTGTACTGTTCCCATCGAGGATAAAAAGATGGGGTTTATACCATATTGCTTGAGTTTATCCCTCTACATCATGTCATCTTGCTTAATGAGTTACTCCGTTCTTATGAACTTAATACTCTAGATGCATGCTAGATAGCGGTTTATGTGTGGAGTAATAGTAGTAGATACAGAATCGTTTCGGTCTACTTGACACGGACGTGATGCCTATATTCATGATCATTGCCTTAGATATCTTCATAATTATGCGCTTTTCTATCAATTGCTCGGCAGTAATTTGTTCACCCACTGTAATACATGCTATCTCGAGAGAAGCCACTAGTGAAACCTATGTCCCTTGGGTCTCTTTTCTATTATATCGCATCTCGTTTACTATTTTGCAATCTTTAGTTTCCAATATATACAACAAAAACACCAAAAATATTTACTTTATTATCTCTATCAGATCTCACTTTTGCGAGTGACCGTGAAGGGATTGACAACTCCTTTATCTCGTTGGTTGCAAGGTTCTTGATTGTTTGTGCAGGTACTAGGTGACTTTTGCGTCGTCTCCTACTGGATTGATACCTTGGTTCTCAAAACCGAGGGAAATACTTATCCTACTTTGCTGCATCACCCTTTCCTCTTCAAGGGAAAAACCAACGCAAGCTCAAGAGGTAGCACTTGGCATGCTGATGTTGGTCATATCATGCATATGATGCCTTGCATTGCTTACTTTATACATCAAATATGTCATCTGCTTAGTTTAGACATGCTTTGTGTGAATACCATCTATTTAGTTTCTAAAACGTATATGCGAATTATGCAACGCCATCTTGTTTAGCCAAGCATCATATATGTGAATTTTGCAATGCCATCTTGCTTAGCCAGTCATGTTATATGTCAATTATATCACGCCATCCTTTTTATTAAGTATTACATTTGTCAACAATGTTAGTACATTCTACTACTCTTCGTGTGCATCAGCCATTTGACACGGTGATGGAAAAATCTAGAGTGAAAACAAGGTCTTCAGAGTAGACTATGCTATCTGACGAAGCGCGTATCTTGCTGGTTACATATAGCTCCTTAGAGGTGGA
>NC_041383.1:392492398-392508609 GCF_002162155.2 Triticum dicoccoides | reverse complement strand
GTTGCTCATATCATGCATATGGTGTGTTGCATTGGTATGCCATTTGCTTAGTTTAGACATGCTTTGTGTGAATGCCACCTGTTTAGTATCTAATTACCATATATCTGAATTATGCAATGCCATCTTGTTGCAAGACATTATATATGTGAATTATGCAATGCTATCTTGTTGCAAGGCATTATATATGTGAATTATGCAATGCCATGCTGTTTAGCCAATCATCATATATATGAATTATATCATGCTATCCTTTTTTTGTATAACGTGTACCATTTGTCGACAATGTTTGTATATTCAACTACTCTTCTTGTGCATCAGCCATTTGAAGAGGTGATGGAAGTATGTGGAGTGAAAACAAGGTCTTCAGAGCAAACAATGCTACCTGCTGAAGCAGACATCTTGCTTGTTACAGATAGCTATTCGGAGGAGGTTTCAGAGATAGATGACCAGTGTTATTTCCCCCCTGAGGTCTATGCTAAAACTTGGTAGGTTTATATTACTCATATCATGCATATGTTGTCTTCCATTGCTTAGTTTTTATATCATATATGCGATTGCCATAAGCTTACTTGCTTAGTATATAAATCATATATTTAAATTATATCATGCCATCATGTTTACATAGACAACATCTATCTCAATTATGGCATGCCAACCCATTTAATAAAGACATCATATAGTTATACCATCTCATCCTGTTTAGTGTTTACAATCATCATATTTTGAATTGTGTCATTCTATCTGTGAATTATATCATGCTATCATGTTTCCATAGGCGGCATGTATGTGAATTATGGCATGCCAACCTATTTAATAATCACATCATATAGTTATATCATGTCATCCTATTTACATAGTCATCATATTTTGAATTATGTCTTTCTATCCTGTTTAGATAGCCATGATATATGTGAAATTTTGTCATGCTATCTTGTTTAGTTAGCCATCATATATATGACACTGTGTCATGCTATCCTGTTTGGTTAGACAACATAAATGTGAATTATTTCATGCCCTCTTTTATTCCCCACTATCCATTGCATCTGTCTATCATGCAATGTCTGTACATTCAATTACTTTTCTTATTTATCAGCCATTTGAATTGGAGGGGGTGATGGCAGTATCTAAGGGAGTAACAACACGGTCTTCAAAAAAGATTCCTACTAGTCGATGCAGATAGAACCACAGTTGTACTTGCCCAAGAACCAGCCCCACCACACATAACCCAGACTCTCGCAGATTATACCCCTACCCAGTTGGACAGAAAACCAGCTACACCCCTTCTAACCCCAACCCCAACAGATAGTAACCTAGTTCCAGTTGACACAACACTATCTCTACCACAAAGCACCCAAACACGAGCAGTTAGTATGGCAACTGTAGTGCCCAAAGCACGAGGACCACAAGTCCGAACCCCAACAAAACGCTTAAATTAGAAGAGGAATTGTTCTCAGGTCAGGTTCTGTAGCTATGGTTCATACTCCTTTTCTCTTGCATCACTGTATTTAATCATACCAACTATTTTCAATTTTGAAGGATGGAATTGAAACTCCAATGGCGCAATACGTATGTTTTAAACCTATTTCTTTAATTGGTTTGCTGTTGTAACTTGCTCCATGTTGATTTTAGTTTGAATTGAATAAACACCTATGTTTTCATGTCATGCACATTACAAGTGTTGTTATTGCTGTGTAGTTTCCCACACTTATATTATGTCTATGCTGCTTTGTCTTAAACATATATTACTTGAACTGTGTTTCTATCTTCATTTGGCAACAAAAACTAGAATGATATAGACCATACAGTGGCTATGATACATAGATATATGTTTGTTTCATGATGTTATCCTGTCCACTTTACTACTGAACTGATTTACGAAAATGATTTTCATATTTAACATGGTAAACCTGTGATGTGTCTGCTTGTTTCTCTTTAAGAATGCAGACAAAATATTGGAGAAGAGTACCCTGTTATGCAATGGTAAAGGAAGTAATGCAGATAAGGTTCAAGATAGTGAGACATCCCTGTTGGTCTCCAAGAAAGCTGATAAAAACTATCTTGATGATAGTGAGACAACCCCAAAGTCCTGTCCTTATGTAGTGTCCGAGTTACTGGCCACTACTGGTAGCACAAGCTCTTTGAACTCGCTGCCGGAATCAGTTCGTATTCTTGAGTCTCAACTTTAAGTTGAAAGACATCGATCAGATGTGCTGCGACACAAAGCCGAAGGACTGAGGAAGTCCCTGCAGAATTCAGATGCATACTTTCTGGTGCAACAACAAGCGTTGGAGGATTTAAGCGCCAAACAAGAGAATGTTAATAAGCTTGCTAAGCATCTTTCCAGCATGCTGGGTACGCAGGATATTGATTCTTGAGCTCTTCTAAAGTGATTTCAGTTCTGGACTTGTTTTGCTGTGGCATTTATTTGCACTGCTCGCCAACTTTTACAACCAGTGTATGTGATAGGCTACTTTGTTCCCTATATTTGCACTGGTGGCGAACTTTGATGCCCAGTGGAAGTAATATGTGTAATAGCTATAATAGCCTAGCGTTAGTTGCTTTCTAATTTATTTCCTTATTGTCTTGTTTAGTTGTTTGCTTGTTTTCACTGTAGTTCTTTTTCCACGTTTTTCTAGTGGCCACAGTAACCTATTTTTCATAACTAGGCCACAATAACCATGGGCAACATACGGAACATTGTAACCATGGTCTTGCTACCTGCTGTAGTGACCATGGGCCTCCTACAGGCCATAGGATCCATGGGCCCTTCACATGCCATATAATCAATGGGCCTTCTACGGGTCGTATGATCGATTGGCTAAACATGGGTCATACTATTCATGGACCAATAACGGTCCACAAAATGGGTCGTAAACGGGCTAGAGTGGAAATCGTGTGTTTATGGCCCGATCATAACGGGCCGTTAATAGGCCAAAATGTATAACGGCCTTAATTCTATTGACAACATCACGGGTCATTAATGGGCCGTATTTGATGATGCTATGAAAATAGCCCAACGGGCTAATGGGACACAAATGGGCCGACTACAACCACGGGTTGAATTTGGCCCACAAGCGAAACAGGCAAGTAACGGACCGTAAGTAACTGAATGATTGAAATGAGCCCAAGAATAAATGGGACCTTAGAAGGACGAAGGTAACACGGAATGGAAACGGCCCAGCGGAATAATGGGCCGTTAATGGATGTAAAGTGTTACATTGTTGATTATGGGCCAGTTTCACCATGATCCTTTATTGGGCCCAGAGTTATAGAGGGCCTCGTATGGGCCGAAAGACGTCATGGGCCATACATGGGCCGGAAATTACAACGGGCTGGAATCATATCAGATGGCCTAGATGAGACTACTGGGCCCAATTCGGATAGGCCATAATGGGCCATGAGTTAACGGGATGTAAATCGGCTATATGCGAACATGCCATTAACACACTTTCCGTGGGCCGGCACGCTACCTTTTGACCAAGTCAAATGGGCCAGCCTTTTCACCTCAATGGGCCTCTGTTGGGCCGTGCCACGTGTTGATGTATCATAGGCGCCTCCCGTCCAATAAGTGGATGATATCTGTCCCAGCGCTGAGTCGCACGTGGTTCCTCTCACAATTGAGATTTTTACACGTGGAAAATCCCCATTAGTCCGGGCTGTTAACGAGTTATCAGATCCAAACCGGAACCCGATAGCTTAACGGCAACCCGTTATGATGAATGCCACGTGTCGGTTACCTTTGACGAAAGCACTTCCATGACGCGCCATTTATCGTCATGGAAGTGGACACTTCCATGATGATAATTTTGGTATTGTCATGGAGCACTTCTACGACAACATAGGTATGGCTATCTTGACTCTATCATAAAATCGTAGATGTACATGCATGAAAAAAACGTGACATACTATGACAAACACGTATCATCATGGAAGTGTTTTTTTTGTAGTGCATCATGGCGGAGATCTACTCCAACAACTCCGCCTTCTTCCTCGACACCTCCATCACCTTCCCTCATCTATTATCAGCGGTCCAGTCCCCCGCAACCCGCCGTACCCCCTAGTTGAACATGGTGATGATATATATTATTATCCAATGTTGTGTAGCCCTCCTATGATGTTTGAGTAGGTTTATTTTGTCTTATGGGTTAATTTATGATCTTGATTGGTTTGAGTTGCATGTTTTATTTTGGTTCTGTCCTATGGTGACTTTCGTGCCAGCACACGTGGGGGTTTTCCGTTGTAGGATGGTGCAATACGTTCATGTTCGCTTATAGTGGGTTGCGAGAGTGAGATAACACTACTAGGGAAAACCCTAGTAGTAGCGCGGGTTTTGAGGCCAGCAGCAGCGCGGGCAGCCGCGCTACTACTACGATGCTACAACTAACTATTAGTAGTAGCGTGGCCCGCACCCGCGCTACTACTGTTGACTACATCAGCATCGCTTTTCTAGAATGCGCTACTATTAGTTAGCTATAGCGATTTCCTAGCCCTCGCTACTGCTATATCTTTCATCATTTCACCCCGCTTCCTACCCCGTTCCAATTTCAATAAACAGCAATTTCCAGATACTAGGTACTACTAGATATCAATTTTATAAAGCATTATAGGTACTAGGTAGTACTCCCTCTGTTCCAAATTAGTCATCGTGGTTTTAGTTCAAACCACGACGAATAATTTGGAACGAAGGGAGTACTAGATAACACTTTCATGTATAGTCAACATGCATCCTCAAGCAGTACACGACGATCATCATATGTAGTTCTAGATGATATCGACGACGATCATCATATGTAGTTCTAGATGATATCGACGACGATCATCATATGTAGTTCTAGATGATATAGCCACACACACACACACATATGTAGTTCTAGATGATATCAAAGACGATCATCATCCTCAAGCCTGGGCGGTGGGTGTTCTTGATAATAATTAGGATGGCCTGTCCAACACGAAAATTCTTGCCATTGAGGAATCTCTTCCACCCAACCGAGTTCAAGTGTGTGCGACCATCCGTGTCCACGCGGTAGGTACAAGTTGTGATGGAGCCCCTTGCGTTAAGGCATAGTCCAGTTGAGCCTTCTTCGTCAGGCTCGATACCATAACTCACAGATAGGCTCTTTGCCAATTTCTGAATAAGAAAAACATATCAATTAATAAATAGCCTCGCACATACTCTTGCAAATAGGTATATATGGATTATCTACACTATTAACAGTTCCTTAGATTCTACACTAATAAGCATGTGAACGAACTCTACACTAAAGCATATCATCGACTAGATTCCACACAACATATCATTGGACTCTACACTAAACATATCATCGGATAATTTGCATTTGTAAGTATAACATACCATATCATGTCGATTGACCATGGTACTTGTCAGGCGGGTCACGAATGGCACCCCGACAAAGTCAGCACGTGGCGGAATTATGTCCCATAGGTTGCACACCTCGTCCTCGCTCAGCCTCATTCTTTGAGCTACGATGGCTTCATGAAGTGGGTCCTCATAATCTTCATCGAGTGGGTCCTCATTATCTTCAGCATCTTCGTCATCTTCATCATCTTCCACTAGGTTGATATAAATGACAGCCAACTTGGGTCTTTTTGCTCTGAAGGAGAAGCTGATCAACTCACCACCAGTAAGACGCATGCGGGCGAGGAAACAGGCCCATCCATCTTCTCCAATCCGCGACATATTGCGTCCTTCCTCAACCTCCATAGTATACGGCCCCCAGGAGCCTCAAATGTCACAGTGTCTCCTGTCATCTTGTTGAATTTCAACCTCACATTGCATGAGACGATCTGCGTAAAAAAAGAAAAATGACACAATGCAGTAATGCCAACACTAAAAATAAAATAGTTGTTACATTTCATATAATTTCTTACCGCCGCATGACAAAAACTCGGCTGGAAGTAGATGCCGAACAGCTTGCCAGTTGCAAGGCTGCTGGCGCACCTTGACTTGCATAATCGACATGGTGTGGTGGTGGCGCCATTTTCCTAAAGCAATATGAGCAAATGATTAACGATCCACTTCACAAGAAAGAAAAATAGTTGTTAAATCAAAATGTTCTATAAATCAACTAAATCAACTAGCCTATTAAGTCAACTTGCCTACTAAATCAACTAAATCAAAATGTTCTATAAATCAACTAGCTTATTAAATAAACTTGCCTACTAAATCAACTAAATCAAAATGTTCTATAAATCAACTAAGTCAACTAGCCTACTAAATCAACTTGCATACTAAATCAACTAAATCAAAATGTTCTAAATCAACTAGCCTACTAAATCAACTTGCGTACTAAATCAACTAAATCAAAATGTTCTAAATCAACTAGCCTACTAAATCAATTAAATCATATGAACTAAATCAAAATGTTGCATATGAACTAGCCTACTAAATCAAAATGTAGCAGGGAGGAGGGGTTGTGGATGGAGGAGGGAGGAGGGAGAAGGAGGGGCGACTAGAGGAGTGAGGAGAGAGTAGGACGGAGGAGGAAGGGCAGAGCGAGGAGGGGCCGGCTGGCGGCGAGTCGTGGGAGGACGGAGGAGGAGGGCAGTACCGAGTCCAGCAAGGAGGAGGAGGTGACGGTGGGGCAGAGGGAAGAGGGGTAGACGAGCGGCTGGCAGGGGCGACAGCGGCCGGCAGGGGAGGATCGATGCTGGGGGAGAGATGGAGTGAGTGTGAGTGTGTGGATCGGATAGAGGAGAGCATATGTGGTGGGAGATAGCTAGTTTTAGCAGTAGTGCACTATAAGTAAAGGCGCTGCTGCTAAGCTACCTAGCAGTAGCGCGCTTCGATTTAACGCGCTGCTGCTATAACTAGCTTCGCGGCGGAGTCATGGGAATTATAGCAGTAGCGCGGCTTAGTAGAGGCGCGGTACTGCTACTTTGATTTCAGCATCGAGTTCTGCTGGAGCACGCTACTGCTATATTGTAGCAGCGCCTTATTTTAGAACGAACTGCTGGTAATATCATGTGTATAGGATTTTCCCTAGTAGTGGAAGTTTAAGCCCAAGTATGTGGTTTGTTGCGTATGGGAGTAAAGAGGACTTAACACTTAATGCCATGGATGGGTTTTACCTTCATGATCTTTAGTAGTTGAGGATCCTTGCTAGAGTGCCAATCATAAGTTCATATGATCCAAGTATGGAAAGTATGTTAGCTCATGCCTCTCCCTCATATAAAATTGCAATAATGATTACCGATATTGTTAGCAATTGCCTAGGACAATCTCGCAAATCCTACCACCACTTTTCCACACTTGCTATATTAAATTAATTGTTCTTTTATTAAAATAGAACCTAACTTTAATTTTCATGTTCTTTATTATCTTGCAAACTTATCCCACTACACCTACAAAGTAGTTCTAGTTTAATTACTTGTTCTAGGTAAAGCGAACGCCGGTGTGCGTAGACTTGTATCGGTGGTTGATGGAACTTGTGTGAATATTAATTCTATCTTTAGCTCCTCATTGGGTTTGTCACTTCGAAAAAGGCTACAAATGATCCCCTATACTTGTGGGTTATCAACGTGGAATTGTGATTTTTTGGTTCTGGAGCGTGGTTCTGGTCTCTCTATTCCTCCTCTCCGAGATCCGGTCATATGGGTTTGGAGTAGTCAACCAGGGGGAGGTGGACCTGCATGATACAACCCCGTACACTACTATATGCTCGAACAAAAATAATCGACAGATTGCATCAATACTCACGTGCTTGGGGCTGGTCGGTGCCTCGGGGTCAATGATGACATTGCCATCACAAACAGGCCAGATGACCCATATATGATGACTATCATTACGAACTTCCTGACTTGTCACTTCTCCATAGAAGAGTGCTCCAATTAGAATCTTATCCCTAACCATCAGAGGCTGGTTAGTTATGTTTATTCTTGCTAGAAGCAAAAGGCTGCATTGCTAGGAGTCTAGTAGTACTACTCCTAGCAGTGCAACCCCAACTTCACAGCCGACAGAAATACCAATACCTATTAGAAATGTGTGTCCACTTCAAATGCCATTTGAACATATAACACGACGACAATTGAACATACAATACAATGCCATTACAATCGGAATTTGTGTGTGTAACTATTAGCACACAAACATTTCTAACATATAGCATAGTGACATAGCAATTACACATTATTTTTCTTGTAACTATCAGCATAATGGCATTATAACATGGCAATTGCAACATGTTTCTTTATGAAATCACTGTATCGATGGCATTATCACATAGCAGTTTCAACACAATTTTAATATTACTCTTGGTACAATAACAATTTAACACAAAAATGATATAACAACTTGCAACATAAAGATATATAGCCATTTCGTAATACAATGCATAACACAACTTATTTTGCAAACAATATATTCATGATTCTAAAAAAACTAGTTAGACATAAATCCAAAGATTACGAGGGTACTAAAGCTCACCATCATAGATGCTGTCATGGCAAAGAACATAGCAGTGATGCCGGTGTCAATAACCGCCCAAGGTGGCCCGGGATACCCAACAACACTATAGAAACACCAGGCCTTGCATGGGCTACAACGTTCCTGCACCATGGGCATGTGATGTCGCCTGCACGCATGGTCCAACCACGCACTTGCACGAGCACCTACTGCATGGCGCATCGACGGTGAGGGCGTGACCGGAGGTAGCGTACATCTAGTGATGGGAAGGGCAGGGGACGATGAGGCGGGCGTTAGTAGAGGGTTGGGGTAAGGTTAAGTGTTAAGGTGTGCGACGATAGAGGGCTGGGTTACGGTAAAGTGTAAGACTGGGGGTTATATACACACTTGGAGTCATCACCGACTAGCCTCCAAAAATGGCCGGTTGGTGATGATATCACAACACAGACTGGTTGGAAGCTTAACCCGTCAGTGATCCTATGCCATAGAATTTTGGTTGTTCATTTTTAGCATGAGTCCCATTTTAACATTTCTAATATGCCGAAGAAGAATGCCGACCGACAAGTGTCATGAAAAATGCACACTGAGAGTCGGCTGGTCACCGTCATGGGAATCATCACAGGTCCAATGCATGCTCGTTGGGAACCCACACAACTTTAGCCGAACGATGGTGCTAGTAACCGAGGATGCATTAATGCATTAATGATCCTTTTCACATGTTTCTCACCGCAGAAAAAAGAGGCCAAAGTTTGAATAGATAGCAATGACCAGAAACTAAGGGAAGGGGGTGTCAGTGATTAAGTGTTAGCACTGATGCATTAATTTTGACATTGGTGTGTGATGAACTTTTGACCTTGTAATTGAGAAGGACACAATCACTAACTGGCCAGATTTTAACATGTCTATGTTAACAGTCTTGGATGGCCTATAGAGGCTTATAAATCGTGCCAGCACTGGCCCATCCGTGACGACCTTGATACCTGCATGAACTACATCGATATTTCCCCAAAGAGGAAGGGTTGATGCAACACAGCGATAGTAGGTATTTCCCTCAGTGACGAGACCAAGGTTATCAAACCAGTAGGAGAACCATGCAACAACACGTGAATGGTACCTGCACACAAATAACAAATACTCGCAATCCGACATGTAAAAGGGGTTGTCAATCCCTTTCGGGCAACAGCGCCCGAAATTGGCAAACGGACGTGAGAGAGTTGTAAATATTGATAGACCGACTGTCAAATAAAATAAATTGCAGCAAGGTATTTTTGTATTTTTGGTTGCATAGATATGAAAATAAAAGCAAAGGAAAATAGATCGCAAAGGCAAATATAATAATGAAGAGACCCGAGGGTCGTAGGTTTCACTAGTGGCTTCTCTCGAGAAAAATAGCAAACAGTGGGTGAACAAATTACTGTTGGGCAATTGATAGAACTTCAAATAATCATGACGATATCCAGGCACTGATTATATAGGCATCACGTCCAAGATTATTAGACCGACTCCTACCTGCGTCTACTACTATTACTCTACACATCGACCGCTATCCAGCATGCATATAGTGTATTAAGTTCATGGAAAAACGGAGTAATGCAATAAGAACGATGACATGATGTAAACAAGATCTATTTATGTAGAAATAGACCCCATCTTGTTATCCTTAATAGCAACGATGCATACGTGTCGGTTCCCTTTCTGTCACTAGGATCAAGCACCATAAGATCGAATCCATCACAAAGCACCTCTTCCCATTGCAAGATAAATATATCAAGTTGGCCAAAAAAAACCCAAATATCGGAGAAGAAATATGAGTCTATAAGCAATCATGCATATAAGAGATCAAATATGACTCAAATAACTTTCATGAATAAAAAGATAGATTTGATCAGAAACTCAAAGTTCATCGGATCCCAACAAACACACCGCAAAAAGAGTTACATCATATGGATCTCCAAGAGACCATTGTATTGAGAATCAAAAGAGAGAGAGCAAGCCATCTAGCTACTAACTACGGACCCGTAGGTCTACAAACAACTACTCACGCATCATCGAAGAGGCACCAATGGACATGATGCACCCCTCCAAGATGGTGCCTAGATTGGATCTGGTGGTTCTGGAACTTGCGGCGGCTGGAATTGATTTTCGTCGACTCCCCTAGGGTTTCTAGAATACTGGGGTATTTATGGAGCAAAGAGGCGGTTCGGGGGGCACCCGAGGTGGGCACAACCCACCTGGGCGCGCCTGGGCCCCCAGGCGTGCCCTGGTGGGTTGTGCTCCCCTCGGAGCACCCCCCAGGTGCTTTTCCGGCCCACTGGATGCCTTCTGGTCCAAAAAAATACACAAAAAGTTTCGCTGCATTTGGAAGTTTCGCCGCGTTTGGACTCCGTTTGATATTGATTTCCTGCGATGTAAAAATCATGCAGAAAACAACAACTGGTACTTGGCACTATGTCAATAGGTTAGTACCCAAAAATGATATAAAATGACTATAAAATGATTATGAAACATCTAAGAATGATAATATAACAACATGGAACAATAAAAAATTATAGATATGTTGGAGACGTATCAGACCCTCATCAGTGATGCGTCGACACTTTACGGTCAGTGATGAGGGGTTAGTAGTATATCAATCTATAGTTGTGGTGCGATCCTACCACACAATGTCGTTTCCTTTAGACAATTGTGCACAACCAGTTTTCATCCAACTTGATTGTGGCTTTGTAAGGTAGGTTATTATCGCGTCAATTGATGTGATTTCAACCCATAAATGTGTGTTTTCCATTCAATGCTCCAAATATCCTTTTTCGTTAGGATCCTAGTGAAATCATGCAAAAAGGATGCATGAATGCAGTAAGATTCTAAAAATCATATAACTACGATGCAAAACATAAGGTAAAAATTAACGCCAAAATGGACCCATCAATTGTTCGGAAATAAATAACTACATTCTAAAACATTCTCTGAGGGTTCAAGTCAAACCTATAGATTCTTCTTTCTGGAAAGGTATCATAGTCATGAAAGCACTACTAGAAAAAGGGCTATAGATGGGATTGACACTAATGGCGCACCAGACAGGCGGTGCGCCATTAGTATATACTAATGGCGCACCACCTTCTGCTACGCCATTAGTGTTGAAACTACTAATGGCGCACCTAGCCCAAGGTGCGCCATTAGTATCAAATTTTTTTTTTGAATTAGTGCGCCTGTCCAAACATACTAATGGCGCATCCAGACGAAGTGCGCCATTACTAGTTGTAACTAGTAATGGCGCACCTGTCGGAAAGTGTGCCACTAATGTTGTTTTTTTATTATATTTTTATTCCTTTTTTTGCAAAACTACTAATGGCGCACTTCTCCACCGTGTGCCATTACTAGTTTAAACTAGTAATGGCGTACTCTGGAGCAGTGCGCCATTAGTATGTTTTTTTTGCAAAACTACTAATGGCGCACCACCAGAAGGTGCGCCATTAGTAACCTGGATTACTAATGGCGCATTTGTGGTTTGTGCGCCATTAGTAAGTGGGCAGCAACAAGATATTTTGGACAGCCTCTCCTACCCACACTCACTTACCCCCCACTTCATTCTCTCCACCGCCTCCTCCTTGTCTCGGGTGCCTCCTCTTTTTCACCTCATTTCCACCATAGATTCATTCAAATTAAGTGGTTAAATTACCTTGTTTTGATAGGTAAGTAAGGGGGAAGCTATATTTATGTTGTTCTCCCTACAACAATGTGCACATGCACTTTTTATGGCCTAGCTAGATCTATGTATGTTCGTGGTGTTGCATATGTTTGTGGTGTTGCATATGTGTTTGTGTTTGGAGGTGTACCGGTATTTGAAATGCGATAGTTGCCAATATTTTGCCGGAATGTTGATTCATTTCCGTTTCGGCGAGAATTTTGGCATTAAGCATTCTTTTTGGTCCTATTTTTAGGGAAAGTCATGCCAAAAAATTTCTTGGTTCTAAAATATCGTTTTGCTCTACCCCGCAGGCGACCATGGTCCGCACGATGACCGAAGGCATCGTGAATAGGTTTTTGAGGTCCGCAAAGGCCGAGATGCTTCAAAAGAACGAGACGAAGATAAGATGTCCGTGTCAAAGATGCAAGCTGAAGAGCCTTATTGCGGACCCGGATTCCGGGCAGGTGCGGGACCACCTGCTCTTGCATGGTTTCATGGATGGCTATCGGTGGCAAGGTGATGAAGATGACTACGAAGTCGTCCATGGGGGCCGGGCAAGAAATGAGGAAGGGCAGCAAGACAACCACCGCGGCTCGGGCGGGCGAGAAGACGAAGAATCCCCAGGAGATGATCATGACGATGATGCTGTACACAGTCATCATGTAGAAGATGCAGGACATGATGATGAGGAAGATGCCGGAGCAGACGACGGGCATGATCATGAAGATGATGATGCCGGCGGAGCAGACGACGCTGGACCATCGATGGGCTGGGTGCAGGACCCTCATATTCAAGAGCTGCTTCTCAAGCAGACGGATAACGCAAGAGCTGCCGCCCGAGAGAAAGCCAAGATGGATCAACTTGAGTTAGACGCGGTTACTCCATTGTATGAAGGATGCAGGCCCGAGGATACCCGCCTGAAAGTAACGCTCATGGCTCTGGAGATGAAGGTAAAACACAAAATGACCGACGCATGCTTCGACAAGAACATGTCATTCTGGCACGAACGTCTTCCCAAGGGGAACAAGTGCCCGACCAGTTTGGAGGAGCTGAAGAAAATCGTGTGTCCTCTCGATTTACCGCACGTGAAATACCATGTGTTCATGAACAATTGCATCATTTATCGGGACGAGCACGCAGAGTCTACCATATGTCCGGTGTGCGGCGTCACTCGATACGAGAAGAGGAAGAAAGCTCCTCGAAAAGTGGTGTGGTACTTTCCGATCACTCCTCGTCTGCAGCGGTATTTCGTGGACCCTAAGGTAGCAAAGCTCCTGTGTTGGCACGCGGATAGGGAGGAGAAGAAGCGAGAAGATGACGCAAATGATCCGGAGATAGATAAAAAAGACAAGATGCTGAGTCACCCTAAGGATGCGAGCCAGTGGCAAGCGTTGAACTTCGAATACCCAGAATTTGGGAACGATCCAAGGAACATTGTGCTGGGCGCGAGCACAGATGGAGTCAATCCGTTTGGCAGCCAGAGAAGCACACATAGCACCTGGCCTGTGTTTGTGTGGATGTACAAGCTTCCCCCCTGGTTGTGCATGAAGAGGAAGTACATTCACATGAGTATGCTAATTTAAGGGCCGAAACAACCAGGGAACGACATCAATCTATATCTGGGGCTGCTGAAAGAGGAGCTTGACACGCTGTGGAAAACGCCAGCCAATACGTGGGACGCCGCAGAGAAAGAATATTTCCCTATGAGAGCCGCACTGCTCACGACGGTGCACGACTATCTCGGTTACGGATATCTCGCGGGGCAGGTAGTCCATGGATTTTATGGATGCGTAAGGTGCATGGATGACACAACGTATCGCCAGCTAGATAGAGATCCCGGGTCTTCGAAAACCGCGTTCATGGGACATCGAAGGTGGCTTCGCAACGATGACCCGTGGAGGAAACGCAAGGATCTGTTCGATGGTGAAACCGAACCCTGAAAACGCCCGTGTGCGAGGAGCGGCGAGGAAATAGACAAGCTGTTGAAAAATTGGAAAGACTGCCCACTGCCGGGAAAGAAGCGAAAGGCGCCAAAGCCGCTGCTGAAGGTATGGAAAACGAGGTCTGTTTTCTGGGACTTGCCGTACTGGAAGATCCACCGTGTGCCTCACAGCCTTGATGTCATGCATATCACGAAGAACGTGTGCGAGAGTCTGCTTGGTACCCTGCTCAACATGCCAGAGGACCAAAGATGGGCCGAAAGCAAGGGTAGACTTGAAATCAATGGGCATCAGGCAGGAGCTTCACGCTAATGATGATGATGATGATGATGATGATGATGAGGCGAAGCAGGACACAGAAAGTCGTCGCAAAGGCAAAAAGGCCAAGAAGACCGGAAATGACTACCCTCCCGCGTGCTTCACTCTAAGTCAGGAGGAGATCGAGCAGTTTTTCACCTGCCTCCTAGGAGTAAAACTTCCTTACGGTTACGCGGGGAAGATAAGCAGATACCTAGACCCTGCGAAGCAGAAGTTCAGCGGGATGAAGTCTCACGACTGTCACGTGCTGATGACGCAGATACTTCCAGTTGCAATCCGTGGGATCATGGACGCGCACGTCCGTGAAACGCTATTTGGCCTATGCAACTTTTTCGACGTCATCTCTCGGAAGTCGATTTGCGTGAGGCAACTCAGAAGGCTACAGGAAGAGATCGTGGTGATACTATGCGAGCTTGAGATGTACTTCCCGCCCGCATTCTTCGATGTTATGGTGCATCTGCTGGTCCATATCGTGGAGGATATCATCCAACTCGGGCCGACGTTCCTGCACAGCATGATGCCGTTCGAAAGGATGAATGGTGTCATCAAAGGATACGTTCGGAACATGTCACGTCCAGAGGGAAGTATAGCCAGGGGCTTTCTGACCGAAGAGTGCATCTCCTACTGCACGAATTATCTAGGCATCGAGAACCCCGTTGGTCTGCCCGTCAACAGGCACCTTGGCAGGCTCGCTGGATGGGGTCACCGTGAGGGTCGCCGCAAAATGCATGTCGACTTCGAGGGTCGACTTGCCGACTTTGAAAGAGCAAACCTAGTCGCGCTACAACACATAGACGTGGTCGATCCTTGGGTGGTAGAGCACAAAACCTTTATTGAGAAGACGTACAATGACCGAGGCCAACAAAGGACGGACGGAGATATACTCAAAGAGCGCAACTCATGTTTCACGCGTTGGTTCAAGCAGAAGCTTCTGTCGTACCCTTTACATGAGGATTCTTTCACGGAAGAACAACTCATATTCGCCTTGTCACAGGGCGCCGAGCACAACCTGATGACCTATGAGGCGTACGATATCAACGGCTACACATTCTACACCGAGGACAAGGACATGAAGAGCGATGGTTATCAGAACTCCGGGGTAACGATGGAATCCTACACTGGTAAGGACAAGGACAGATACTACGGAAGGATCGAGGAGATCTGGGAGCTGAGCTACGCTGGAGAGAAGGTGCCGATGTTCCGTGTCAGATGGGCCAAGAGCATCCTAAAAGAAGACCGATATTTCACCACCATGGTTATACCCGAAGCCAAATCCAAGACCGCGGGCGCAAACGTCACCGCGAAAAATGAGCCATGGGTACTGGCTTCCCAAGTGGACCAATGCTTCTTCATTACCGACCCGCCAAAGCCCAGTCGTGTTGTCGTGAGGAGAGGCAAAAGGAAGATCATCGGAATGGATGGAGTAGCCAATGAGCAAGAATTCGACATGTACGGCGACCCGCGGATCGAACATGACGACGATGATGAAGTAGCAGCATACACCACAAGAAGAAGCAGGACCACCCTACCTAAAGGACGTCCGTTCCACAGAAGAACTCCATTTGCGAAAAAGAAGGGCAAGAAGAATGTGAACAGATAGCTAGCTAAGATCGCGATTGTATTTAAATCGTAGCCTTCATTTCTCGATTGTATTTCATGGGCACTTTTTGAACTATCATGAATATTTTTAAATTTCATGGACACTCGATCTCGATCCCCCTCCATCTCGATCGCCATCCCACCTCGCCAGATCCGGTCCCCCTCGTCGCCGAGCACCCCCCGGTCCACCGGCCGCCGCCGCCGACCCCCCGCACCCTCGATTCCCCTACTCAACCGCCGCCGC
>NC_041383.1:392448222-392491557 GCF_002162155.2 Triticum dicoccoides | reverse complement strand
GCCGCTGCCCCGCCGCCCCGACGCCGCCGCCCCGTCGTCCTCGTCTCCGCCCCGACGCCCCGACGCCACCCTCTCCTCTCCCGACGCCGCCGCCCCGCCGCCTGTCTCTCCATCGCGCCCTCGGCCTGCCCGGCGCTCGGCGCCAGCCGCGCCACCGCCCGTGTCCGCGCCACCGCCCGTGGCTGCGGCCCGCCCGGCTTTATCTCCAATCCTTTCTCCACCGCGCTGCCTTCCCAAATCTCACGCAGCCAGCATCCCTTCCTCCTGGTAATTACTCTTTCTTAGTCTGCTCTTCTTGCTGGTGGATCTTTCCTAGTTTGTGACTTGCAAATTATCTCTCTGATTCGGCCGGCAAATCTCTCAAGATTGGTCGTTTTGGAGATAGAACACTGGTGTTGAGGCTGTGTTCACCGTCTTGGATTTCACCCCCCACAGCCTTCATCTTGGTCGCCGCCGTGGCGTCAGCAACACCAGGTATGCTCTCTTTCCTCTCTTGTTATTTACAGTGCCTCCTAAGATTTAGCTCAAGCACAGACATATACACCTAGCATCAGTTTGCAGTACACAACCAATTGATCCACACAAACATCTACACTAGTAAATGCAACATCGGCAACTCCGTGTTTGTATAAGTACTAAATCATCTCTCTGATTCTCCCGGCAGATCTCTCCAGATTGATTGTTTTGGAGGGAGAACACTGGTGTTGAGGCTGAGAGCTCCGAGGCACTCTCTTGGATTTCACCGCCACAACCTTCGTCTTGGTCTCTGCAGTGGCCTCGACACATCGGGTATGCTGCTCTGCTTCCTCCCTCGTTATTTACCTCTTCAGATTTAGCTCAAGCAAAGACGTTTACACCCATCATCATCGGTTTGCAGTACACAACCGCCCGGTCTTCACTCAGGCACTCAGCTCAGCCTAATTTGAGGTACCATTTTCCAATTCCCCAACCTCTGATTTAGGGTTAGCTTCAATTCATTGCTTCATTGATTTAAGGTATACCAGTACAATACCATGCCCTCTTTCTATTATGATATGCGCCACTGGTCGGCAGGCATGGTATTCCTTTATTGATTTTCAATTAGTTTATTTGAAAATTGGAATGGCATATAAGCGTCTTCCTTCATTTGTTTGTGTGCTCTACGGTGGGGGTGCCATTTTGCTTGGCAGCCAATTTGGAATCGCTAATGGATCCTCTGTATCTATGTAACTAAAATGGCCATTCGTTCTTACTTTTGCATGTTGGATATGAATACTCTGGCGTGTTGGGTATGAATTGCGAAACAACTATCTTCAGCACCATAAGATTATTAGACCATGGTGCTATTATTTTAAATTTAGGCCATGGGCCATGGGACAAAACAACGATGATGCCCCATGCTTTTCTAACCCGATGACTGCTTCTGGCCTCACCTAAGGTGACCGAGGATTAATCATCCATGTTAGTGCTATTAATTTTGACTTGCAACATCTAAGATAGATTCCGAGTGTTGGTGAAACTATTACAAGTTCATCTTCTAATTTTATTACCTCGTGAAACTATTACAAGTTCATCTTCTAATTTTATTATCTAGTTCATCTCTCCGAAATTGATGTTTTCAGTCTCATATATACAATGTAGTAACCCGTGAACTTGCCGAATGTCGGTGTTCCTTATAATCTCCATTTGCAAAACGTCATATATTTGAGGTTCCTATAATCTGTTCGGAAAACATGATAACATAATACTAGCTCTAGCCATTCGCTGCCAATTTGTTTCTTATGTTGTGCGATTGACTTGCTTCCACATTTGTGTTCTTGCTAGGGACTGTTTAAAATGCTGGGATCAGTTTTGGAGACTGACCGACAATTTAGTACTGCTGGTGCATTTCCTTTTAGTCTTAGATCATAAACTACTCTTTGCGAACATAAATAGATGATCTCAAATCACCATAGTACTATGGAAATGGTTTAATGCTACTTCTGGCGTTCTTACTTCAGCATCTGTATGCCCATGCAATGATTTGCTTTGTTGTGATGGAGGCTTTTTTTGCCTTGTCCACCCGAGAGGCCCTTGAGTTTGCTGGAATGTCGATTAATTTCCGTTCCAGCAAATTTGGGTACTCCATATGTCCTATTTTCAGCAAAGGTCATGCTGAAATTTTCCGTGAATTTTAGCATGACTTTGCTAAAAATAGGACATATGGGGTACTTCTGACTAATGATGAAAGCTTAGGCTTTTAGGGTGCCTCGGCGTCGAAAAACCCTCAATGATAAAAGCTTAGCTTTTAGAATGCCTCGGTGTCGACAAACCCTAAATGATGAGACCATGATCTTGTTCCTTGACAATAACCAACTTTTTGACCAAACTTTGTTCCTATTTAGAGAGAAACATGGCCAACAACGATCAGGCCGGTGGTTCGGGCGGCAAGGCATTCTGGGAGCTGTCCCAGGAGATGGAGGAACAACCTCACTTGTATGAGGACGCCGCCTTCCCCACCGATCATGAGACCACTGATGGTACCACCGAGGATGACCCCACTGATGCCACCACTGATGGTGCCGTCGAGGATGCCACCACTGATGATGGCGGCGCATGCACAGATGGTAGCCAATAGAAGAGGCAACGGAAGGACCGGCGCCCGACCGTGCTCCGCACCCTCAAGGAGGAAGTTACTGAAGTGGACTCCGATGGGAATCCAACGGTGCCCGAACGAATAGTCAAGGGGTACTCGCTTCAGCTCGGGTGCATTCTCCGGAGCACCGTCTCGATCAACACCGAGAACCTGAGGCATCCTAACCGAGGGAATTTGCGCAACCTCCTCTTCACAAAGCTGCACGAACGATACAAGTTCCCCGCTGCTTTTGAAAACACAAGCCTCAAAGGGAATAAAGTGAACAATGCTGCCCTCACGAAGATGAGCAAGGCCCTGTCTACTTGGAAAAGCAATGTGAAGAGAATGATCGAGAAAGGTGAGAGTTATGAGAAGATCAAGGAGAAAAATCCTTCGATCACCGAAGATGACTACAACGACTTCAAGATCAATTTCTCGAGCACCGCAAACTCCCAATCAAGTCAGTGGGGGAAAGAAATGCGGGAGCTGAACTTAGGGGAACACAAACTCGGTCCCGGCGGTTACAGAGTGGCGGAGCCTATATGGGATAAGGAGGACGCGGAGCGTGCCGAGCAAGGCCTACCGCCTCGCTTCGAGAAATACAACGGTAACAAGCAGACTAGGAACTTTGTCAGGGCCCGGTACAAGGAGGACCCGATAACAAAGGAGCTTACCACGGATCCGAAGACCAGGGCGCTTGAGCTTGTTCTGGTAAGGAATACACCCCCGCATAATTAGCTCCATATGGTTGCATTCTAATTAATGAAGCCAAATTTCTAAATGGTTCACATTCCTTCCGCAGGCGACTGAAAGCAGTAGCGCAGGGTCGACTACGAGCAACCCTTGGGACACCACTCTAAATAGGGCGTTGAATGTAATGAAGAACAAGGATAAGCTCAGTAAGCCGACGTCAGCTGGTCGTGTGGCCGGCAAAGGCTTGTCCACAAAATGGGGGTCATACTATACCGCTGGTGTGCGGAAGGAGAAAAAGACCAGCTCGGAAAGCCAGGCGCGCGAGGATCAAGAACTCAAGGAACAGATGGCGCGGATTCCGGAGATTGTCCAAGAGCAAGTGGAACAACGACTCGGAGCGACGATCACCGCCATTGTGCCTACCTTGATCCAGGGGTTGAGTGCGTGGATTGCGGGCGACCAACAGGGGCCACCCCCGATTCCTAGCTTCACGGCCAGCAACTCGCAGAATGCGATGGCAGGGCCATTGATGTCTCCGGCGGAGGCGGCATTGGTGTCTCCGACGCCGGCACGGGAGCTTAATGCACCCGGGTGTACGCCGGCCGGCACCTCTGCAGCAAGCGGCCCCTCCGTCAACTGCACGCCCGCCGTTGGTGGTGCCTCGACATTAGCCGAGCTCGACGCCATCATCACGGTAACTAATTAAGCCTCTCTCGGCCGAGGACTTCATCTCCTTGCCTTTGACTGGGCATCCCTGACGCCCTACATGTTTTCGCAGGGCGCCGCCGACGTTCCGTGCACTCTCATGCACTTCGTGAACCACGAGTTGGTCGATGTCGCCAAGGGCCAAATTGTTCAACCGGGCAACCCCTTGTTCCACGGTACCCAGATGCCACCCAACTTGTTTAGGGTTCAACTGGTTCGGGTGCTGCCAGGCTGCGACGAGTTGTTACCTCTGATTCGACCCGTCGGGGCCGACGATGATGACGTGATGACCCTCAGTGCCTGCCTGAGCTGGCCCCTGCTTTGGCCGAAGAGCCAGATTCGTTTGGGGGCGGGGGACACCACCCCAAAGACAACACCGCCAGTCGTGCCGGCGCCAAGTCGGCCCCATGGCAAGACCGCCGCAACGGTGCCGGACATCCCTATGCCACTGGATCCAAACATGCATATGGCACAGGATCAGAACGACTACGACGACGATACATTTGGCAACGTCGATCAGTACTTTGCCGAACATGGGTACGATGGCGACTTCATGGGGGCTCCTTCTCAAGTACCCAACCCAACAAAAGACGTGCGCGATCTAGCTGGTACCGCGGAGAAGCCAAGTTGCAACAGGTGTCGTCTGCCGTTCAGCTCTCAGGAGACGCCTCCAGCTGCCGACTTCACCCAGCCTCAAATAGGCGAGGTGCGAAATATTATCAGCCCAAACACACTCAAGAAGGCGGTCTGTGAGCAGAACTCGGTCCCATTACAGGAGAAGAAGAAGGCACGCAAAAGAAAGACTAACAAGGGTGCGAGCCAGCCGGCACCGAGTACGATCCGTGCTCAGGACGGGCCACCTTCACCTGAGGATATCTCAAGGAGGGTGCATGTGGCGGGTAGGGCGATGCTACCGACAAATATGCTCAATGCTGCAACCGGTGCTATGCGGAGTCTGCATGACAGTGTTCTTTCTTTGGAGAAGCGGCGTCTCAGAGAGAAGGATGTGGCATACCCGGTTTTCGCGGCCAAGGTGCCAGAGGGCAAGGGCTTTGTGGATAACTCCATCGGGCGTACGATCGTCCTGCGGTTTGATGACATCCACGCTATGATGAACCTTCATCCGCTGCACTACACCTTCGTTCAGCTATTTTCGCTGAGTATGGAGATGCGGATCATTCGCGACAAGACCCCGGACATCGTGATAGTCGACCCCTTCTACATGCGTGCCAAGATCTTGGGCAGCGCTGGGGACCGGCAAGTCGCGAGTTCTTACCTCGAAGGCGTCATTCTAGCAAACCAAGATAGGGATAACTTCCTCGTGCCTTACTTTCCCGAGTAAGTCCTCCCCTCAACCGGCCCGTAACATATGAATTCTTAGATTTCGATCGTTTTTCTTTTAACATTCCGTGTTTTCTGCAGTGACACACATTGCACGCTCATCCTCCTAAGCCCCAAATATTCCATGGCCACGTATTTCGACCCGGACCGTCAGTCGAACGTAGACTACACAAATGTCAAGAAGGTTCTTGATGATGTTTTCCCCGGCTACGCCAAATCTGGAGGCACCTTCAGCAGGCCTATTCGTAAGTACGGCAAGCACGTGTTCTCCCATAATACGACGTTCTGCTGCGTCAAGCAGCCGCCTGGCGGTCAGAAGGCTGCCTACTACGCCATCCATCACATGTGGGCGATCGTACGGGACCATCATCAACTTCTGCTACCGAGTAAACTCAAAGATTGGGCAAAGAGCGTGTCGGCAATCTAGGACGCGGACCTCCGACAAGAATTCTTTCGCATCCAGTCGGAGTTTGCGGAAATCATCCATCAAGATGTCCTTCGTACCTCGGGGCAGTTCTACCTCAGAAATCAACCATCCAACAGTGACATCGACACAATGCTACAAATGCAGGCTGACAACGCCCGTTCTTTCATGACTCCCACGATAGACGGTGGCTTCATCCATGCTCCGGTCCCTTGAGTCGAGTCGAAAGCAGTGATGCTGTGTCTAGTTCTGAAACATCGATTGGCTCATGTTGTAATTAAACTTTAATGAACTTGTAGTATGTCTCTTTGGTTTCGAGAGTCGTTCAACTTAGATGTAATCGATGCTATTAATGTCTTGCTTTTCTCTTCCGATCGTTCTGTTGCATACTTATATATTGCTTATGTATTGTCTGTGAATTGGTACTAATGTTTCGTTTGGCTAGTGCATAGCGATGCCGACGTATGTCGTGTACAAGGGTAAGGTTCCCGGAGTCTACGACGACTGGGAGGAGTGTCGGAGATAGGTTCACCGATTCAGAGGTAACAGTTACAAAGGGTACACCACTAGGGCCGAGGCCGAATCTAGATACGCCCGCTATCTAGCGGGAGAGGGGAGGGAGCGTTGGAGGAACCGGATGAAGACGAGTTTCATCGTGATGATGCTCATCGTGATGACCGCAGCTCTCTTCTATGTGATGGTAGTTTAGATGATCGATATCAACTTGTAATGTGAAGACAAACTCGCTACTCGCGGTCTCGAGACTTGTAATATAATGTTCTATCTTTGTTCGATCTTTTCAATTCGGAGACTAATATGATGAATTGTATTCAGAGACTAATCTTCTATTGTATTCGATGAATCTGTTGTTGATGTGTGCTGTCTATATTTTTTTCCAATTATATATTTTGTAACTTGTGCAAAAAACATAAAATAAAAAATTAAAAACAAACCTAATATTCATACTAATGGCGCATCACACCACAGTGCGTCATTAGTATGCCAAAGGATACTAATGACGCATCATTAGACAGTGCGCCATTAGTATGCCGAAGTTACTAATGGCGCATCTTGCTGTTGTGCGCCATTAGTATGCCAAAGCACCTGGGTATACATGGCCCCCTGGGAGGCATACTAATGGCGCATCCTATGGTGCGCCATTAGTATACCAGATACTAATGGCGCACCAGTGGTGCGCCATTAGTAAAATATACTAATGGCGTGGCACTAATGGCGCACCACTGATGCGTCATTAATGGCCAAATTAGGTGCGCCATTAGTAGGCCTTTTCCTAGTAGTGAAGTCAAGAATAGTTTTTTTCACAATGGGCTGTTTGTGGTAGGAAATGGCTTTACTACGAGGTTCCAAGAAGATGTATGGTTTGGTGATATGCAACTAGCCTTGCAATACCCGTGTCTTTAACATACTGTGGAATGGAAAGATGTCTCGGTTGCCATAGTGATAGGCTAGGTGCATTGGACGTTGCTTTCCGGAGACCCCTTGGTGCAAGTTACTGGACATAGTTGCTAAACCTTGTTTAAAGGCTAATGGTGATCAACCTTCGAACGAGGCCAACACATTGATGAAAGTTGACGTCCTCAAGGAGTAATACTAGACTCATGGGCAACGAACGACGGACTTTTACGGACACCAGTGTCTTCCCTCCTCTAATTACCCCCCTCCTACTGATTTTCATTGGTGGGCCTGCCTCACTTAATCAAACCAATCAAATCCTAACCACCCCATAAATCCCCTATAAAACGTGTGTCTAGTATTACTCCATCCTCAAGGGTCTTCGTAGTCAAATTCATGTACACGACCATCACTTGTATAGCAGTCTTTCCACCACAAGCAGTGGCGGATCTAGGATTTGATAATGTGGAGGCAACAATGAACAACATTACAATTGCTAGAAAAAATATATACTACACTACACCAAAATTTGTATGATGGACAAACATTACACTAGTAAAATAAATTTTGTAATTTGTGTATGGGGCCATGGCCCCCATATGACCCCACCCCTAGATCCGCTAATGACCACAAGTATTTTTGGAAAATAAAAATTCCTTCAAAAATGAAAACGTTCAATTTGTATTTAGATCGGCAGATCATCGTAACAAAAGATATACTAAGAAAATGAAATTAGCAAGGATGTTGTTAGAGTTGTGTCGAATATCATTGTACAAGATACAGTTGGAATTGATTTTGGACTGTGTGTAGACAGGGTAGGAGTTGTGTCCTAATAGGACACTTGTATCTTAGGCCTCTCATATGTAGTAGGGGTAGACACACGATGTAACCTATGCCAACATAATAGAACATGCACGCGGGGGAGCCGGCGTGTGTGCCGGCGTCCCGGCGGCCAGGGTGCGGTATTGTAGCGGTATCATGGGGAGGAGCTAGCTCCCGTAGTCAAGCTCCGGGATGTAGCCATGATGGTGAAACTTGTTAAAAAATCTTGGTGTGATGCCTCGTGTGATTGCTTGGTCCTTGGTAGATCGACGGAGCGCCTCAAATTTATTCTAACAAGTGGTATCATGAGCTAGGTTGTTTGGAGGTGGCGGATTGTTGATCCAGAGGTGGATACTCGGGAGTCTTCGGTGTGGGACGACTTGGAAAGAATTATTGGTCAAAGCTTTAGCAGATCGACGTGAACAATTCCTTCTGCAAGAGTCATGGAGCACAAAACTAGTCAACGGGATCAGAGAAAAGCAATCGAAAGGAGCAGCCATACAGCAGGCAACCTAGCGTACGGTGACAGCGGGATTACGCGAGTTCTTGCCGAGATTGGATGACGTGCAGCAGCTGGAGTCCACCGGATTGTATCAATCTGATGCGGTGGTGTGCAACACACGTGGGTGTGGCAGTCAACGAGGGATCGCGTAGGAGGCCTGCACACGATGCTCGTGTGTGCGGATGTGGTCCAGGACAGGCGGCTCCAAGACCTTTGCAGGCGTGCTGCTGGTGTTTAGCCAAGTTTGGCCCCATCTGAGGCAATGCACATGAGGCGCTAAGGGCCATAGGAGGTGGCCAGGCAGGGTTGTGTGATCGAGGGCATTTCCTATTTGGCGCTGGAGACGCCCATTATAGTGCAATTTGCAAACGGGTGCCTGCAGCAGTCCAAGATGGGTCGATCCATTCTATATTTCTCCTTCCTGTTTTGGAAACGTCAAAAAGAGTGCTAGCACGGGGGTTCGAACTCGCAACCCATTCGTTGAGAGTGCTAGACTGTAGCAACCGGGCCATCCACTCGCTGGTGTAAGGCTAGTTCGTTTTATTCTTTTTATTCGTTCTACACTTCAGATTATTCCCTTTTGTTTTTTTCTCATCTTTTTTATTTTTTTATTGCGCGCTTTTTTAAAATCCGTGAACTTTTTATTTAAATTCACGAACTCTTTTTGAAAATCAATGAACTTTTTACCAAATCAATAAACTTTTTTTGAAATCCGACAAACTTTTTTGAAATTTGACGAGCTTTTTCAAATTCAGTGAACTTTTTTATTCAAATAGATGAACTTCTTTTCTAAATCCATGAACTAAATTTTCGAAACTCATGAACTTTTTTTCAAATTGATGAACCTTTTTCAAAATCAAGGAACTTATTTTTCAAATTTGATGAGGTTTTTACAATTTTTTGATCTTTTCTTAAAAACTTTGAAGTTTTTGTGAAACTCGATGAACTTTTTTCAAAATCAATGATTTTTTTTCAAAATTGATGAACTTTTTTCAAAATCGATGAACTTTTTTCCAAAATCGATGAACTTTGTTCAATTTAGACGAACATTTTCCAAATTCGATGATTTTTTTTTCAAATTTGATGAACTTTTTTTAAAAATCGATGAACTTCTTTTGAATTCATGAACTTTTTTGATTTGGTGAACTATTTTTCGAATACGTGAACTTATTTTGCATGCTCATGAACGTCAACTGTAATATGTGAACATGTTCTCAAATAACTAGAAAATACAAACGCTACATCGTATACATTTCTATTCTTAAAATATTTTGCGCTGTTAATATTCATTGGTAGTTAGCTGGTCTAGTGGCCATGTCAAGGGTTGATGGCGCGAGATCAATTCCTAGTCGAGTGCTATTTTTGACTGTCTTTTTCCGCGTTGCGCCTTCTGCGATCGTGGGCCGGCCCATGAAGCCGCTGCTGTGGGCGCCGCTTCCCTTGTGTGGCGCTGAAGGCACACAATAGGTGGTCCTGTGATCAAGTGGGAACTGGGAAGGCGGTCCAAGGGTTGTTATGGCTCGGACGTGAGTAGGTTGGACGGGCATGGATGCATGCGAGATTTGTTTAAGGAAGTCTAGTTCTGGGAAGCTTTTGCAGTGTGTCAGAACATGAAAATAGCTACCCATATCGGGGTTGAGATCACGAGAGAGGAAAGAACAAGGAAGATTGCAAAGGTGAACAAGGAGTTTGAGCTAGTTGTTACACGGGCACAAGGCTACGAGGGACTATTGGTACGTCTCCAACGTATCATGCTATTATATTATCCATCTTGGATGTTTTATATGCATTTATATGCTATCTTATATGATTTTTGGGACTAACCTATTAACCTAGAGCCCAGTCCCAGTTTTTGTTTTTTCCTTGTTTTTGAGTTTTATAGAAAAGGAATACCAAATGGAGTCCAATTGACAAGCTAATTTTTGTGGATTTTTTATGGACTAGAATAAGCCCCGGAAGGAAAAGAGTTGGGCCAGAAGAGTCCCAAGCCATCCACGAGGGTGGAGGGCGCGCCCTACCCCCCTGGGCGCGCCCCCTACCTCATGGATGACTCGAAGACCCCCCTGACTTGTTCCCGAAGCCAAAAATTCCTATAAATACATAAACCCCCGAAAAGAAACCTAGATTGGGAGTTCCGACGCCGCAAGCCTTTGTATCCACCGAAAACCAATCGGGGCCCTGTTCCGGCACCCTGCCGGATGGGGGATCCATCACTGGTGGCCATCTTCATCATCCCGGCACTCTCAATGACGAGGAGGGAGTAGTTCACCCTCAGGGCTCAGGGTATGTACCAGTAGCTATGTGTTTGATCTCTCTCTCTCTCTCACTCTCATGTTCTTGATTCAGCACGATCTTGATGTACCGTGAGCTTTGCTATTATAGTTGGATCTTATGATGTTTCTCCCCCTCTACCTCTTGTAATGGATTGAGTTTTCACTTTGAAGTTATCTTATCGGATTGAGTCTTTAAGGATTTGAGAACACTTGATGTATGTCTTGCATGTGCTTATTTGTGGTGACAATGGGATATTCACGTGATCTACTTGATGTATGTTTTGGTGATCAACTTGCGGGTTCAGTGACCTTGTGAACTTATGCATAGGGGTTGGACACGTTTTCGTCTTGACTCTCCGGTAGAAACTTTGGGGCACTCTTTGAAGTTCTTTGTGTTGGTTGATAAGATGAATCTAAGATTGTGTGATGCATATCGTATAATCATACTCACGGATACTTGAGGTGACATTGGAGTATCTAGGTGACATTAGGGTTTTGGTTGATGTGTGTCTTAAGGTGTTATTTTACTACGAACTCTAGGGCTGTTTGTCGCACTTATAGGAATAGCCCAATAGATTGATCGGAAAGAATAAATTTTAGGTGGTTTCGTACCCTATAATAGTATCTTCGTTTGTTCTCCGCTATTAGTGACTTTGAAGTGACTCTTTGTTGCATGTTGAGGGATTGCTATATGATCTAATTATGTTATACTTGTCGAGAGAACTTGCACTAGTGAAAGTATGAACCCTAGGCATTGTTTCTAAGCATTGCAATACCGTTTTCGCTCACTTTTGCCACTTGTTACCTTGCTGTTTTTATAATTTCATATTACAAAAACCTATATCTACCATACATATTGCACTTGTATCACCATCTCTTCGCCGAACTAGTGCACCTATACAATTTACCATTGTATTGCGTGTGTTGGGGACACAAGAGACTCTTTATTATTTGGTTGCAGGGTTGTTTGAGAGAGACCATCTTCACCCTATGCCTCCCACGGATTGATAAACCTTAGGTCATCCACTTGAGGGAAATTAGCTACTGTCCTACAAACCTCTGCACTTGGAGGCCCAACAATGTCTACAAGAAGAAGGTTGTGTAGTAGACATCAAGCTCTTTTCTAGCGCCGTTGCCGGGGAGGTTAGTGCTTGAAGGTATATCTTTAGATCTTGCAATTGAATCTTTTTATTTTTTGTTTTAACACTAGTTTAGTCTATAAAAGAAAACTAGAAAACAAATGGAATTGAGGTTGCCTCATATGCTTCATCTTTTTAATGTCTTTCATGAAAATGATGGAAAGGAAAATTGTGATCAATTTTTAGAAGAAGAAGTCTATAAAATGTTTGGCACTAAATATTTGAATGATGATCATGATTGCAATGTTGTTAGTATGAATTCTTCGAATATCCATGATGCTAATGATATGCAAAGCCACAAGCTTGGGGATGCTATGTCTGATGAAGATGATTTTTTTGTCCCCCAAGTTTTGATGAGCAAATTTATTATGATGAAAGCATGCCTCCTATCTATGATTATTATATTGATGCAAGTGGATTTGGAGAGGTCATGACTTTATTTAGTGATGAATCCAGTATTTTGGAAGAGGTTCCAATTGATTATGAGAACAAAGTTTCTATCTATGATGATTATTGTGTTGACATGTATGCTATAAAGAATAATGATAACCATGAAACTTGGCATCTTGATTTTAATTTTCAATTGGATTATGCCTCACATGATAGTTATTTGGTTGAGTTTGCTCCCACTACTATAAATGAGAAGAATTTTTCTTATGTGGAGAGTAGAAAAATTGCTATGCTTGTAGATCATGAAAAGAATGTTTTATGTGATGGTTATATTGTTTAATTCATTCATGATGCTACTGAAAATTATTATGAGGGAGGAATATATGCTTGTAGGAGTTGCAATAATATCAAGTTTCCTCTCTATGTGCTTGAAGTTTTGAAGTTATGCTTGTCTTGCTTTCCTATGCTTGTTGATTCTTGTTCCCATAAATTGTTTTCTCACAAAATCCCAATGCATAGGAAGTGGGTTAGACTTAAATGTGTTAGGTATATGCTTCATGATGCTTCCATTATGTTTCAATTCTTATCTTTTATGTCAGCATCATTGTCATGATCATGCCTAGCTAAAAAGGCATTAAAGAAAAGCACTTGTTGGGAGATAACCCAATATTTACCACTATTGTTTTTGTGTGTAAATATGATTATGCTACAGTATTGATCATGTTTTATAGATTTTGTTTCAATAAAGTGCCAAGTAAAGCCTTTAGGATAGCTTGTGGTGATAGTTGTGTTGATCCTGCTAAAAATCAGAAACTTTTGTGCTCACTAAATAATTTCCAGAATGTTATTGAAACGTGATTTTGACCTGATTCTTTTTTATATGGATGGGTTCACAAATATCTCAGGTGGAACTAAGTTTTGCATAATTTTTGGAGTTACATAAGTATTCAAGAGTTACAGATTACTCCAGACTGTTCTGTTTTTGACAGATTCTGTTTTCCATGTGTTGTTTGCTTATTTTGATGAATCTATGAGTAGTATCAGAGGGTATGAACCATAGATAAGTTGGAATACAGTATATATTACACCAATATGAATTTAGAATGAGTTAACAACAGCACCAAAAGTGGTGATTTATTTTCTTATACTAACGGAGCTTACGAGTTTTCTGCTGAGTTTTGTGTTGTGAAGTTTTCAAGTTTTGGGTGAAGTTCAGATGGACTATGGAATAAGGAGTGGCAAGATCCTAAGCTTGGGGATGCCCAAGGCACCCCAAGGTAATATTCAAGGACAACCAAGAGCCTAAGTTTGGGGATGCCTCAAATGGCATCCCCTCTTTCGTCTTCGTTCATCAGTAACCTTACTTGGAGCTTTATTTTTATTCACCACATGACATGTGTTTTGCTTGGAGTGTCATTTTGTTTTATTTTGTTTTGCTTCCTGTTTGAATAATATACCAAGATCTGAAATTCTTAAATGTTAGAGAGTCTTCACATAGTTAAAATTATTTGACTACTCGTTGATCTTCACTTATATCTTTTGGAGTAGTTTGTCATTTGCCCTAGTGCTTCACTTATATATTTTAGAGCACGACGGTGGTTTTATTTTGAAGAAATTGATGAACTCTTATGCTTCACTTATATTATTTTGAGAGTCTTTTAGAACAGCAAGGTAATTTGCTTTGGTTATAAAATTAGTCCTAATATGATGGGCATCCAAGATGGATATACTAAAAACTTTCATATAAAGTGCATTGAATACTATGAGAAGTTTGATTCTTTATGATTGTTTTGAGATATGAAGATGGTGATATTAGAGTCATGCTAGTGGAGTAGTTGTGAATTTTAGAGATACTTGTGTTAAAGTGTGTGATTCCCGTAGCATGCACGTATGAAGAACCGTTATGTGATGAAGTTGGAGCATGATTTATTTGTTGATTGTCTTCCTTATGAGTGGCGGTCGGGGACGAGCGATGGTATTTTCCTACCAATCTATCCCCCTAGGAGCATGCACGTAGTACTTCGTTTCAATAACTAATAGATTTTTTGCAATAAGTATGTGAGTTCATTATGACTAATGTTGAGTCCATGTATTATACGCACTCTCACCCCTCCACCATTGCTAGCCTCTCTTGTACCGCGCAACTTTCGCCGGTACCATACACCCACCATATACCTTCCTCAAAACAGCCACCATACCTACCTATTATGGCATTTCCATAGCCATTCGGAGATATATTGCCATGCAACTTTCCACCATTTCATTTATTATGACACAGTCCATCATTGTCATATTGCCTTGCATGATCATGTAGTTGACATCGTATTTGTGGAAAAGCCACCGTTCATAAATTTTCATACATGTCACTCTTGAATCATTGAACATCCCGATACACCGTCGGAGGCATTCACATAGGTTCATATTTTGTTTTAAGTATTGAGTTGTAATTTTTGAGTTGTAAGTAAATAAGTGTGATGATCTTCATTATTAGAGCACTGTCCCAGTGAGAAAAGGATGATGGAGACTATGATTCCCCCACAAGTCGGGATGAGACTCCAGACTAAATAAATAAATATAAAAGAGGCCATAAAAAAAGAGAAAAGACCCAAATAAAAAAAGGAAAAAATGAGAGAAAAAGAGAGAAGGGACAATGCTACTATCCTTTTACCACACTTGTGCTTCAAAGTAGCACCATGATCTTCATGATAGAGAGTCTCATGTGTTGTCACTTTCAGAAACTAGTTGGAATATTTCATTATAGAACTTGGCTTGTATATTCGAATGATGGGCTTCCTCAAAGTGCCCTAGGTGTTCGTGAGCAAGCAAGTTGGATGCACACCCACTTAGTTTCTTTTGTTGAACTTTCATACACTTATAGCTCAAGTGCATCCATTGCATGGCAATGCCTACTCACTGACATTGATATCTATTGATGGGCATCTCCATAGCCCGTTGATACGCCTAATTGATGTGACTCTATATTCTCCTCTTTATCCTCTCCACAACCACCATTCTATTCCACCTATAGTGCTATGTCCATGGCTCACGACCATCTATTGCGTGAAGATTGAAAAAGTTTGAGAACATCAAAAGTATGAAAGAATTTCTTGGCTTGTCATCGGGGTTGTGTATGATTAAATACTTTGTGTGATGAAGATAGAGCATAACCAAACTATATGATTTTGTAGGGATAACTTTCTTTGGCCATGTTATTTTGAGAAGACATGATTGCTTTGTTAGTATGCTTGAAGTATTATTATTTTTATATCAATATTAAACTTTTGTCTTGAATCTTTCAAATCTGAACATTCATGCCACAATAAAGAAAATTACATTGATAAATATGCTAGGTAGCATTCCACAGCAAAAATTCTGTTTTTATCATTTACCTACTCGAGGACGAGCAAGAATTAAGCTCGGGGATGCTTGTACGTCTCCAACCTATCTATAATTTTTGATTGTTCCATGCTATTATATTATCTATTTTGGATGTTTAATGGGCTTTAATATGCTCTTTTATATTATTTTTGGGACTAACCTATTAACCGGACGCCCAGTGCCAGTTTCTGTTTTTTGGCCTATTTTAGAGTTTTGCAGAAAAGGAATACCAAATGGAGTCCAACCGGAATGAAACCTTCGCGATGATCGTTCTTGGACCGAAAGCAAACCATAAGACTTGGAGTTGAAGTCAGAAATGCCACGAGGCAGGAGGGCGCGCCCAGGGGGGTAGGCGCGTCCCCACCCTCTTGGGCCGCTCATAGCTCCACCGACATACTTCTTTTGCATATATATACTCGTATACCCTAGAAACATCAGCAGGAGCCACGAAACCACTTTTCCACTGCCGCAACCTTCTGTACCTGTGAGATCCCATCTTGGGGCCTTTTCCGGCGATCTGCTGGTGGGGGAATTGATCATGGAGGGCTTCTACATCAACTCCATTGCCTCTTCGATGAAGCGTGAGTAGTTTACCATAGAACTTCGGGTCCATAGTTATTAGCTAGATGGCTTCTTCTCTCTCTTTGATTCTCAATACAAAGTTCTCCTCGATGTTCTTGGAGATCTATTCGATGTAATACTCTTTTGCGGTGTGTTTGCCGAGATTCGATGAATTGTGGATTTATGAAGAACCGTTATGTGATGAAGTTGGAGCATGATTTATTTATTGATTGTCTTCCTTATGAGTGGCGGTCGGGGACGAGCGATGGTATTTTCCTACAAATCTATCCCCCTAGGAGCATGCACGTAGTACTTCGTTTCAATAACTAATAGATTTTTTGCAATAAGTACGTGAGTTCATTATGACTAATGTTGAGTCCATGTATTATACGCACTCTCACCCCTCCACCATTGCTAGCCTCTCTTGTACCGCGCAACTTTCGCTGGTACCATACACCCACCATATACCTTCCTCAAAACAGCCACCATACCTACCTATTATGGCATTTCCATAGCCATTCCGAGATATATTGCCATGCAACTTTCCACCGTTTTGTTTATTATGACACGCTTCATCATTGTCATATTTCTTTGCATGAACATGTAGTTGACATCGTATTTGTGGCAAAGCCACCGTTCATAATTTTTTCATACATGTCACTGTAGAATCATTGCACATCCTGGTATACCTCCGAAGGCATTCATATAGAGTCATATTTTGTTCTGAGTATCGATTTGTAATTCTTGAGTTGTAAGTAAAAAAAGTGTGATGATCATCATTATTAGAGCATTGTCCGAGTGAGGAAAGGATGATGGAGACTATGATTCCCCCACAAGTCGGGATGAGACTCTGGACGAAAAATAATAAAAAAATATATATATAAAGAGGCCATAAAAAAAGAGAAGGCCCAAAAACATAAGAGAAAAAGAGAGAAGGGGCAATGTTACTATCCTTTTTCCACACTTGTGCTTCAAAGTAGCACCACGATCTTCATGATAGAGGGTCTCCTATGTTGTCACTTTCATATACTAGTGGGAATTTTCATTATAGAACTTGGCTTGTATATTCCAATGATGGGCTTCCTCAAAGTGCCCTAGGTCTTCGTGATCAAGCAAGTTGGATGCACACCCACTTAGTTTCTTTTTGAGCTTTGATAGACTTATAGCTCTAGTGCATCCGTTGCATGGCAATTCCTACTCACTCACATTGATATCTATTGATGGGCATCTCCATAGCCCGTTGATACACCTAGTTGATGTGAGACTATCTTCTCCTTTTTGTCTTCTCCGGAACTACCATTCTATTCCACCGATAGTGCTATATCCATGGCTCACGCTCATGTGTTGCGTGAAGATTGAAAAAGTTTGAGACCATCAAAAGTATGAAACAATTGCTTGGCTTGTCATCGGGGTTGTGCATGATTTAAATATTTTGTGTGATGAAGATAGAGCATAGCCAGACTATATGATTTTGTAGGGATAACTTTCTTTGGCCATGTTATTTTGAGAAGACATGATTGCTTTGTTAGTATGCTTGAAGTATTATTTTTTTTGTCCATATTAAACTTTTGTTTTGAATCTTATGGATCTGAATATTCTTGCCACAATAGAGAAGATTACATTAAATATGTTAGGTAGCATTCCACATCAAAAATTCTGTTTTTATCATTTACCTACTCGAGGATGAGCAGGAATTAAGCTTGGGGATGCTTGATACGTCTCCAACGTATCTAATTTTTTTGATTGTTCCATGCTATTATATTATCCATCTTTGATGTTTTATATGCATTTATATGATTTTTGGGACTAACTTATTAACCTAGAGCCCAGTGCCAGTTTTTGTTTTTTCCTTGTTTTTGAGTTTTACAGAAAAGGAATACCAAACGGAGTCCAATTGACAAGCCAATTTTTGTGGATTTTTTATGGACCAGAAGAAGCCCCTCAAGCAAAAGAGTTGGGACAGAAGAGTCCCGAGCCATCCACGAGGGTGGAGGGCGCGCCCTACCCCCTGGGCACGCCCCCTACCTTGTGGATGACTCGGACCCCCCTGACTTGTTCCCGACGCCAAAAATTCCTATAAATACAGAAATCCCCCGAAAAGAAACCTAGATCAGGAGTTCCGCCGCCGCAAGCCTCTGTAGCCACCAAAAACCAATTGGGGCCCTGTTCCGGCACCCTGCCAGAGGGACAATCCATCACCAGTGGCCATCTTCATCATCTCGGCTCTCCATGACGAGGAGGGAGTAGTTCACCCTCGGGGCTGATCTCTCTCTCTCTCTCTCTCTCTCTCTCTCTCTCTCTCTCTCTTGTGTTCTTGATTCGGCACGATGTTGATGTACCGCGAGCTTTGCTATTATAGTTGGATCTGATGATGTTTCTCCCCCTCTACCTCGTGTAATGGATTGAGTTTTCCCTTTGAAGTTATCTTATCGGATTGAGTCTTTAAGGATTTGAGAACACTTGTTGTATGTCTTGCATGTGCTTATCTGTGGTGACAATGGGATATTCACGTGATCCACTTGATGTACATTTTGGTGATCAACTTGCGGGTTCAGTGACCTTGTAAACTTATGCATAGGGGTTGGCACATGTTTTTGTCTTGATTCTCTGGTAGAAACTTTGGGGAACTCTTTGAAGTTATTTGTGTTGGTTGAATAGATGAATCTAAGATTGTGTGATGCATATCATATAATCTTACCCGCGGATACTTTAGGTGACATTGGAGTATCTAGGTGACATTAGGGTTTTGGTTGATGTGTGTCTTAAGGTGTTATTTTACTACGAACTCTAGGGCTGTTTGTGACACTTACAAGAATAGCCCAATAGATTGATCGGAAAGAATAACTTTGGTGTGGTTTCGTACCCTACAATAATCTCTTCGTTTGTTCTCCGCTATTAGTGACTTTGGAGTGACTCATTGTTGCACGTTGAGGGATTTTTATATGATCTAATTATGTTATCCATGTTGAGAGAACTTGTACTAGTGAAAGTATGAACCCTAGGCCTTGTTTCTAAGCATTGCAATACCGTTTTCGCTCACTTTTGCCCCTTGTTACCTTGCTGTTTTTATAATTTCATATTACAAAAACCTATATCTACCATCCATATTGCACTTGTATCACCATCTCTTCGCCGAACTAGTGCACCTATACAATTTACCATTGTATTGGGTGTGTTGGGGACACAAGAGACTCTTTGTTATTTGGTTGTAGGGTTGTTTGAGAGAGACCATCTTCATCCTATGGCTCCCATGGAATGATAAACCTTAGGTCATCCACTTGAGGGAAATTTGCTAGTATCCTACAAACCTCTGCACTTGGAGGCCCAACAACGTTAACAAGAAGAAGGTTGTGTAGTAGACATCAACTACTTCTTGGGATTCTTTGCTTTGTACATGGATTGGAGACGGCATGGCAGTAGTGATGTTGTTCAGCTAAGCCAAAAGGGAGCCAAAGACGGCGACAAGCATATAAGGCTCGGAGGAGTCTGGAGTGTGTCATGGCAGGATCATGCATATACAGGGCGTCACAGCAATGCACAGATGTGTGGGCAGACATGACTTGGGGTGGAGCATGGTTGCAGTCACATAATTTCGGCTGGATCAGACTGGACAGTCTGATGGATCGACATGGATGGTGGTCAAAGCAGAAGACGACGGTGATTTCAGCGACAATGACATAGGAGCGTGATGCTGATGGTGGCCGACTTCTGGGGCGTGGAAACATGTGGTGCAGGCCTCAGGGCTTGTGTGTCTTCGACGAGACTATATATGGCGCAGGGTTGATTCAAGGTAGTGTACACATGAGAGCTTGAAGTTGATAGGGCGCAGGGTAGCATGGCCAGCTACATGGGGTCATGTTGAAGGTGGAGCTGCAGTCTGGCAGAAGACTTCACTCTGTGCTGATGGAGGGGCTACGGTGTAAGAAATCGGAGAATCGAAGCCTATTTCAGCGGGAAATGCGAGACACGTGGATCGGACTGGGGCCCAATGGTCTGATGGAGACGTGATACTCGGCATCGTTCGGTGATGACCGGTGGTTCTCTACAGTAGGGGTTTGAGTGGGTGGGTTCGTGACCCAGGAGACTCGACCGGGACAGCAGAGGCTCGATGCGGTAATAGCGGCGAGGCGTGCGGTGAGCACGGGACACAGCGACAGGCCAATGCACTGGTGATCGGACATGTGGTCAAACAAATTGTGCAGGGGGTGATAAAGAAGTGTTGATGAGTACCGGATTCAAGTTGGTGACTGGGTCTATCGGTACCGGAAGATGGACATGAGTTGACCATGGAGAATCTGAGAAAGTGGCAGAGAGTCTGGAATTGTCAAAAGCTGAGAGAGTACATGGCCGTATATTCTGTGATGTTTAGTGGACATGGAAAAGTGCGGATGACAAATATAGAAGGAGGCGGAGTGCTATAGCTGTGGGACATGCCACAGACTATCCGGAAGAAGGGTGAGACAACTGCAAATTTCAGTCAGGGCGACGGTGAAATTCCTTCAAGTTCCAGACAAGCAGTCAAGAAAGAGCGATGAGGTTGAGTTCAGGTAACTCTTATATGTGGTGTCCAATATGCGAGTTGTTCATTTTCACACAGACAATGGTCGATGTGTTGACGGCATTGAACAGATTCTCCGGAAGTTGGGAGCACAAAGTAGAGTAACGAGGAACTTAATTTTGTTCGAGAGCTAACTGTGAAGAAGACGAGAAGTATTGGGGATATAAATATTGGGTATGACCCGCCCAGGAGGGGTCGGGTCATACCATTGGTGGTTCATAATGAGAAGGCCCAAGAAGATGTTGAAGGTGGCGGTTCATGAGGCCCATGGACATAAACTGCCATATGTTTAACTTGTATGTTAAGGAAAGTTTAGTTCTGTCACCAAGCCAGATGAAGGAAATATGCCCTAGAGGCAATAATAAAGTTATTGTTTATTTCCTTATTTCATGATAAATGTTTAATATTCATGCTAGAATTGAATTAACCGGAAACTTAGTACATGTGTGAATACATAGACAAACATAGTGTCACTAGTATGCCTCTACTTGACTAGCTCGTTGATCAAAGATGGTTGTGTTTCCTAGCCATAGACATGAGTTGTCATTTGATTAACGGGATCACATCATTAGGAGAATGATGTGATTGACTTGACCCATTCCGTTAGCTTAGCACTTCATCGTTTAGTATGTTGCTATTGCTTTCTTCATGACTTATACATGTTCCTATGACTATGAGATTATGCAACTCCCGTTTACCGAAGGAACACTTTGTGTGCTACCAAACGTCACACCATAAATGGGTGATTATAAAGGAGCTCTACAGGTGTCTCCAAAGGTACATGTTGAGTTGGCGTATTTCGAGATTAGGATTTGTCACTCCGATTGTCGGAGAGGTATCTCTGGGCCCTCTCGGTAATGCACATCACTATAAGCCTTGCAAGCAATGTAGCTAATGAGTTAGTTGCAGGATGATGCATTACATAACGAGTAAAGAGACTTGCCGATAACGAGATTGAACTAGGTATTGAGATACTGATGATCGAATCTCGGGCAAGTAACATACCGATAACAAAGGGAACAACGTATGTTGTTATGCGGTTTGACCGATAAAGATCTTCGTAGAATATGTGGGAGCCAATATGAGCATCCAGGTTCCGCTATTGGTTATTGACCAGAGATGTGTCTCGGTCATGTCTACATAGTTCTCGAGCCCGTAGGGTCCGCACGCTTAAAGTTCGGTGACGATCGGTATTACGAGTTTATGTGTTTTGATGTACCAAAGGTAGTTCGGAGTCCTGGATGAGATCGGGGACATGATGAGGAGTCTCGAAATGGTAAAGATGTAAAGATCGATATATTGGACAACTATATTCGGACTTCGGAAAGGTTTCGAGTGATTCGGGTATTTTTCGGAGTACCGGAGAGTTACGGGAATTCGCCGGGGAGTATATGGGCCTTATTGGGCCATACGGGAATAGAGGAGAGAGGCCAAAAGGAAGGAGGCGCGCGCCCCCCTCTGGTCCGAATTGGACAAGGGGTGCAGCCCCCTTTTCCTTCTCCCTCTCCTCCTCTTTCCTTCTCTCCTACTCCGGAAAGGAAAGGGGAATCCTACTATGACATGGGAATCCTGGTCGGACTCCCCACACTTGGCGCGCCCCCTCTAGGGCTGGCCTCTCCCTCCCTCCTTTATATACGGGGGCAAGGGGGCACCTCTAGACACAACAATTGATCTCTTGATCTCTTAGCCGTGTGCGGTGCCCCCTCCACCATATTCCACCTTGGTAATATCGTAGAGATGCTTAGAACAAGCCCTGCGTCGGTAGCATCATCAACACCATCATCACGCCGTCGTGCTGACGGAACTCTCCGGCAAAGTTCTGCTGGATCGGAGTTCGTGGGACGTCATCGAGCTGAACATGTGTTGAACTCGGAGGTGCCGTACATTCGGTACTTGATCGGTCGGATCGTGAAGACGTACGACTACATCAACCGCATTGTGCTAACGCTTCCGCTTTCGGTCTATGAGGGTACATGGACTACAGTCACTACACTCTACCCTCTCTTTGCTATGCATCACCATGATCTTGCGTGTGCGTAGGCATTTTTTTGAAATTACTACGTTCCCCAACAGTGGTATCAGAGCCAGGTTTTATGCGTAGATGTTATATGCACGAGTAGAACACAAGTGAGTTATGGGCTATACAAGTCATACTGCTTACCAGCATGTCATACTTTGGTTCGGCGGTATTGTTGGATGAAGCGGCCCGGACCGACATTACGCGTAAGCTTACACAAGACTGGTTTTACCGACATGCTTTGCACATAGGTGGCTGGCGGGTGTCAGTTTGTCCAACTTTAGTTGAACCGAGTGTGGCTACGGCCGGTCCTTGAGAAGGTTAAAACAACACTAACTTGACGAACTATCGGTGTGGTTTTGATGCTTAGGTAAGAACGGTTCTTGCTCAGGCCGTAGCAGCCACGTAAAACATGCAACAACAAAGTAGAGGACCTCTAACTTGTTTTTGCAGGGCATGTTGTGATGTGATATGGTCAAGACATGATGCTAAATTTTATTGTATGAGATGATCAAGTTTTGTAACAAAGTTATCGGTAACTGGCAGGAGCCATATGGTTGTCGCTTTATTGTATGCAATGCAATCTCCCTGTAATTGCTTTACTTTATCACTAAGCGGTAGCGATAGTCATAGAAGCAATAGGTGGCGAAACGACAATGATGCTACGATGAAGATCAAGGTGTCGCGCCGGTGACGATGGTGATCATGACGGTGCTTCAGAGATGGTGATCACAAGCACAAGATGATGATGGCCACATCATATCACTTATATTGATTGCATGTGATGTTTATCCTTTATGCATCTTATTTTTCTTTGATTGACAGTAGCATTATAAGATGATCTCTCACTAAATTTCAAGGTATAAGTGTTCTCCCTAAGTATGCACCGTTGAGAAAGTTCTTTGTGTTGAGACACCATGTGATGATCGGGTGTGATAGGCTTTATGTTCAAATACAACGGGTGCAAAATAGTTGTACACGCGGAATACTCAGGTTAAACTTGACGAGCCTAGCATATACAGATATGGCCTCGGAACACTGGAGACCGAAAGGTCGAGCGTGAATCATATAGTAGATATGATCAACATAGTGATTTTCACCATTGAAAACTACTCCATCTCACGTGATGATCGGACATGGTTTAGTTGATTTGGATCACGTGATCACTTAGAGGATTAGAGGGATGTCTATCTAAGTGGGAGTTCTTAAGTAATATGATTAATTGAACTTTAATTTATCATGAACTTAGTCCTGATAGTATTTTGCAAATTATGTTGTAGATCAATAGCTGGCGTTGTTGCTTACCTATGTTCATTTTGATATGTTCCTAGAGAAAAACTATGTTGAAAGATGTTAGTAGCAAAGATGCGGACTGGCTCCGTGATCTGAGGATTATCCTCATTGCTGCATAGAATAATTATGTCCTTGATGCATCGCTAGGCGACAGGCCTATTGCAACAGCAGATGTAGACGTTATGAACGTTTGGCTAGGTCAATATGATGACTGGTTGATAGTTTAGTGCACCATGCTTAACAGCTAAGAATCGGGACTGCAAAGACATTTTGAACGTCATGGACCATATGAGATGTTCCAGGAGTTGAAGTTATTATTTCAAGCAAATACCCGAGTTGAGAGATATGAAGTCTCCAACAAGTTCTATAGCTAAAAGAAGGAGGAGAATTGCTCAACTAGTGAGCATGTGCTCAGATTGTCTGGGTACAACAATCGCTTGAATCAAGTGGGAGTTAATCTTCCAGATAATATAGTGATTGACAGAGTTCTCTAGTCACCATCACCAAGTTATTAGAGCTTCGTGATGAACTATAGTATGCAAGGGATGACGAAAACAAATCCCGAGCTCTTCGTGATGTTGAAATCGACGAAGGTAGAAATCAAGAAAGAGCATCAAGTGTTGATGATTGACAAGAACACCAGTTTCAAGAAAAGGGCAAAGGGAAAGAAAGGGGACTTCAAGTAGAATGTCAAGCAAGTTTTCACTCCCGTAAAGAAGCCCAAAGCTAGACCAAAGCCTGAAATTGAGTGCTTCTACTGCAAAGGAAATGGTCACTGGAAGCGGAAATGCCCTGAATATTTGGTGGATAAGAAGGATGGCAAAGTGAAAAAGGGTATATTTGATATACAGGTTATTGATGTGTACCTTACTAGTGTTTATAGTAGCCCCTGGGTATTTGATACTTGTTCAGTTGCTAAATATTAGTAACTCGAAACAGGAGTTACAGAATAAACAGACTAGTTGAGGGTGAAGTGACGATGTGTGTTGGAAGTGGTTCCAAGATTGATATGATCATTATCGCACACTTCCTATACTTTCGGGATTAGTGTTAAACCTAAACAAATGTTATTTGGCATTTGCATTGAGCATGAATGTGATTTGATCATATTTATTGCAATACGGTTATTCATTTAAAGTCAGAGAATAATTGTTGCTCTGTTTACAAGAATAAAACCTTCGATGGTCATACACCCAATGAAAATAGTTTGTTGGATCTCGATCGTAGTGATGCACATATTCATAATATGGATCCCAAAAGATGCAAAGTTGATAATTATAGTGCTACTTATTTGAGGCACTGCCGTTTGGGTCATATCGATGTAAAGTGCATGAAGAAACTCCATAAAGATGGATTTTTGGAATCACTTGGTTATGAATCATTTGATGCTTGCGAACCGTGCCTTTTGGGCAAGATGACTAAAACTATGTTCTTCGGAACAATGGAACGAGCTACTGACTTATTGGAAATAATACATATCGATGTATGTGATCCAATGAGTGTTAATGCTCGTGGCAAGTATCGTTATTTTCTAACCTTCACAGATGATTGATACGTCCATTTTGCATCATGCTTTTATATCAATATTTATTGCATTATGGGCTGTTATTTCACGTTATGTCACAATACTTATGGCTATTCTCTCTTATTTTACAAGGTTTACATGAACAAGGAGAATGCCGGCAGCTGGAATTCTGGGCTGGAAAACGAGCAAATATTGGAGACCTATTCTGCGCAACTCCAAAAGTCCTGAAACTCCACGAAATATCTTAAAATAAATAAAGAAAAATCGTCGCCAAAGATGAAGGCCAGGGAGCCCACACCCTGCTCACGAGGATGGGGGGCGCCCCCCCTGGGGCGCGCCCCCCAACCTCGTGGGCCCCCTGGTGGCTCTCCGACGCCCATCTTCTCCTATATGAAGCTTTCGATGAGAAAAAAACTTTAAGCAACCTTTCGGGACGAGACTCCGCCGCCACGAGGCGGAACCTTGGTGGAACCAATCTAGGGCTCTGGCAGAGCTATTCTGCCGGGGACACTTCCCTCCGGGAGGGGGAAATCATCACGAACGTCATCACCAACGATCCTCTCATCGGGAGAGGGAAATCTCCATCAACATCTTCACCAGCACCATCTCATCTCCAAACCCTAGTTCATCTCTTGTATCCAATTCTTGTCTCCAAGTCCGGGATTGGTGCTAGTAGGTTGCTAGTAGTGTTGATTACTCCTTGTAGTTGATGCTAGTTGGTTTATTTGGTGGAACATCATATGTTCAGATCCTTTATGCATATTATTACCCCTCTGATTATGAACATGAATATGCTTTTTGAGTAGTTATGTTTGTTCCTGAGGACAAGGGAGAAGTCTTGCTATTAGTAGTCATGTGAATTTGGTATTCGTTTGATATCTTGATAAGATATATGTTGTCTAGCCTCTAGCGGTGTTATGTGAACATCGACTACATAACACTTCACCATTATTTGGGCCTAGAGGAAGGCATTGGGAAGTAATAAGTAGATGATGGGTTGCTAGAGTGACAGAAGCTTAAACCCTAGTTTATGCGTTGCTTCGTAAGGGGCTGATTGGATGCATATGCTATGGTTAGGTTTACCTTAATACTTTTGTTGTAGTTGCGGATGCTTGCAATAGAGGTTAATCATAAGTGGGATGCTTGTTCAAGTAAGAACAGCACCCAAGCACCGGTCCACCCACATATCAAATTATCAAAGTACCGAACGCGAATCATATGAGCGTGATGAAAACTAGCTTGACGATATTCCCATGTGTCCTCGGGAGCGCTTTTCCTATTATAAGAGTTTGTCCAGGCTTGTCCTTTGCTATAAAAAGGATTGGGCCACCTTGCTGCACTTTATTTACTTTTGTTACTTGTTGCTCGTTACGATTTATCTTATCACAAAACTATCTGTTACCACTTATTTCAGTACTTGCAGAGAATACCTTGCTGAAAACCGCTTATCATTTCCTTCTGCTCCTCGTTGAGTTCGACACTCTTATTTAACGAAAGGACTATGATAGATACCCTATACTTGTGGGTCATTAAGACTCTTTTCTGGCGCCGTTGCCGGGGAGTGTAGCGCCTTTGGTAGGTGGAATTTGGCAAGGAAAAATTTATATAGTGTGCTGAAATTTTCTATCACCTATTACTATGGAAAGTAATTCTCTGAGGGGCTTGTTTGGGGTATCTTCACCCCGTCCAGTAGAGAAAAGAGTTGCTCCTCAACCTACTCAACCTACTGAACCTATTGAAAATGAAACTCCTTTTGAAATTCCTTCGGGTATGATGGAAAAACTGCTAGCTAACACTTTTACAGGAGATGGGACAAAGCATCCTGATGAACATCTACGCTATGTGGATGAAGTTTGTGGATTATTTAAGCTTGCATGTATACCCGATGATGTTGTTAAGAAGAAGGCCTTCCCTTTATCTTTGAAGGGAGATGCATTGATATGGTACAGGCTATGTGATGATATGAGATCATGGAACTATAAAAGATTGAAATTGGAATTTCATAAAAAGTATTACCCTACGCATCTTGTTCATCGTGATCGCAATTATATATATATAATTTTTGGCCTCGCAAAGAAGAAAGCATCGCTCAAGCTTGGGGGAGTCTTAAATCAATGTTATATTCATGCCCCAATCATGAGCTCTCAAGAGAAGTAATTATGCAGTTTTTATGCTCGGCTTTCTGATAACAATCGCACCATGCTCGATACCTCTTGTGCTGCCTCTTTTATGATGAAGACTATTGAATTTAAATGAAATTTATTGGATAGAATTAAACACAACTCTGAAGATTGGGACCTCGACGAAGAGCATGACGAAGAAAGATTATTGAAAACTCTGAAGAAGCACCGTGCCGCTATTGGATATACTCTTGATGATCTTAAGGGCATTAGTCCCACGCTATGTCAACATAAAATAAATTTGGAAGCGGATGCCAAACCAGTTCATGATCCTCAATGACGTCTGAATCCTAAAATGAAAGAAGTGGTAAGAAAAGAAATACTTAAGCTTCTGGAAGCAGGTATAATTTATCCAGTTGCTGATAGTCAGTGGGTAAGTCCTGTCCATTGTGTCCCTAAGAAGGGAGGTATTACTGTTGTCCCTAATGATAAAGATGAATTGATCCTGCAAAGAATTATCACATGCTATAGGTTGGTAATCGATTTTCGCAAATTAAATAAAGCTACTAAGAAAGATCATTGCCCCTTACCTTTTATTGATCAAATGCTAGAAAGGTTATGCAAACATACACATTATTGCTTTCTAGATGGTTATTCTGGTTTCTCTCAAATACCTGTGTCGGCTAAAGATCAATCAAAGACTACTTTTACTTGCCCTTTTGGTACTTTTGCTTATAGACGTATGCCTTTTGGTTTATGTAATGCACCTGCTACCTTTCAAAGATGCATGATGGCTATATTCTCTGACTTTTGTGAAAAAATTTGTGAGGTTTTCATGGATGATTTCTCCGTCTATGGTTCCTCTTTTAATGATTGCTTGAGCAATCTTGATCGAGTTTTGTAGAGATGTGAAGAAACTAATCTTGTCTTGAATTGGGAAAGTGCCACTTTATGGTTAATGAAGGTATTGTCTTGGGGCACAAAGTTTCTGAAAGAGGTATTGAAGTTGATAAAGCCAAGGTTGATGCTATTGAAAAGATGCCATGTCCCAAGGACACCAAAGGTATAAGAAGTTTCCTTGGTCACGCTGGATTTTATAGGAGGTTCATTAAGGACTTCTCAAAAATTTCTCGGCCTCTGACTAATTTATTACAAAAAGATGTACCATTTGTCTTTGATGATGATTGTGTAGAAGCATTTGAAATACTTAAGAAAGCATTAGTCTCTGCACCTGTTGTTCAGCCACCTGATTGGAATTTACCCTTTGAAATTATGTGTGATGCTAGTGATTATGCTGTAGGTGCTGTTCTAGGGCAAAGAGTTGATAAGAAATTAAATGTTATTCATTATGCTAGTAAGACTCTAGACAATGCTCAAAGAAATTATGCTACTACCGAAAAGGAACTTTTAGCAGTTGTATTTGCTTGTGATAAATTCAAACCTTATATTGTAGACTCTAAAGTAACTATTCACACTGATCATGCTGCTATTAAATATCTTATGGAAAAGAAAGATGCAAAACCTAGACTTATTAGATGGGTTCTCTAGCTGCAAGAATTTGATTAGCATATTGTTGATAGAAAAGAAGCCGAGAACCCTGTTGCAGATAACTTATCTAGGTTAGAGAATGTTCTTGATGACCCACTACCTATTGATGATCGCTTCCCTGATGAGCAATTAAATGTCATAAGCACTTCTCGTAGCACTCCTTGGTATGCTGATTATGCTAATTATATTGTGGCTAAATTTATACCACCTAGCTTCACATACCAACAAAAGAAAAAGTTTTTCTATGATTTGCGACATTACTTTTGGGATGACCCACATCTTTATAAAGAAGGAGTAGATGGTGTTATTAGACATTGTGTACCTGAGCATGAACAGGAACAGATGCTACGCAAGTGTCACTCTGAAGCTTATGGAGGACACCACGCTGGAGATAGAACTGCACATAAGGTATTGCAATTTAGATTTTATTGTCCCACTCTCTTCAAGGATGCCCGTAAGTTTGTTTTGTCTTGCGATGAATGTCAAAGAATTGGTAATATTAGTAGACGTCAAGAAATGCATATGAATTATTCACTTGTTATTGAACCATTTGATGTTTGGGGCTTTGATTATATGGGACCTTTTCCTGCCTCTAATGGATATACACATATTTTAGTTGTTGTTGATTACATTACTAAGTGGGTAGAAGCTATTCCAACTAGTAGTGCTGATCATAAAACTTCTATTAAAATGCTTAAGGAAGTTATTTTTTCGAGGTTCGGAGTACCTAGATATTTAATGACTGATGGAGGTTCACACTTTATTCATGGTGCTTTCTGTAAAATGCTTGCTAAATATGACGTTAATCATAGGATTGCATCTCCATATCACCCACAGTCTAGTGGTTAAGTAGAATTGAGCAATAGAGAGCTCAAATTAATTTTACAAAAGACTGTTAATAGGTCTAGAAAGAATTGGTCCAAGAAACTTGATGATGCATTATGGGCCTATAGAACTGCATATAAAAATCCTATGGAAACGGCCCAGCGGAATAATGGGCCGTTAATGGATGTAAAGTGTTACATTGTTGATTATGGGCCAGTTTCACCATGATCCTTTATTGGGCCCAGAGTTACAGAGGGCCTCGTATGGGCCGAAAGATGTCATGGGCCATACATGGGCCGGAAATTACAACGGGCTGGAATCATATCAGATGGCCTAGATGAGACTACTGGGCCCAATTCGGATAGGCCATAATGGGCCATGAGTTAGCGGGATGTAAATCGGCTATATGCGAACATGCCATTAACACACTTTCCGTGGGCCGGCACACTACCTTTTGACCAAGTCAAATGGGCCAGCCTTTTCACCTCAATGGGCCTCTGTTGGGCCGTGCCACGTGTTGATGTATCATAGGCGCCTCCCGTCCAATAAGTGGATGATATCTGTCCCAGCGCTGAGTCGCACGTGGTTCCTCTCACAATTGAGATTTTTATACGTGGAAAATCCCCATTAGTCCAGGCTGTTAACGAGTTATCAGATCCAAACCGGAACCCGATAGCTTAACGGCAACCCGTTATGATGAATGCCATGTGTCGGTTACCTTTGATGAAAGCACTTCCATGACGCGCCATTTATCGTCATGGAAGTGGACACTTCCATGATGATAATTTTGGTATTGTCATGGAGCACTTCTACGACAACATAGGTATGGCTATCTTGACTCTATCATAAAATCGTCATAGATGTACATGCATGAAAAAACGTGACATACTGTGACAAACACGTATCATCATGGAAGTGTTTTTTTGTAGTGCATCATGGCGGCGATCTACTCCAACAACTCCGCCTTCTTCCTCGACACCTCCATCACCTTCCTCATCTATTATCAGCGGTCCAGTCCCCCGCAACCCGCCGTACCCCCTAGTTGAACATGGTGATGATATATATTATTATCCAATGTTGTGTAGCCCTCCTATGATGTTTGAGTAGGTTTATTTTGTCTTATGGGTTAATTTATGATCTTGATTGGTTTGAGTTGCATGTTTTATTTTGGTTCTGTCCTATGGTGACTTTCGTGCCAGCACACGTGGGGGTTTTCCGTTGAAGGATGGTGCAATACGTTCATGTTCGCTTATAGTGGGTTGCGAGAGTGAGATAACACTACTAGGGAAAACCCTAGTAGTAGCGCGGGTTTTTAGGCTAGCAGCAGTGCGGGCAGCCGCGCTACTACTATGATGCTACAACTAACTATTAGTAGTAACGTGGCCCGCACCCGCGCTACTACTGTTGACTATATCAGCATCGCTTTTCTAGAATGCGCTACTATTAGTTAGCTGTAGCGATTTCCTAGCCCTCGCTACTGCTATATCTTTCATCATTTCACCCCGCTTCCTACCCCGTTCCGATTTCAATAAACAGCAATTTCCAGATACTAGGTACTACTAGATATCAATTTTATAAAGCATTATAGGTACTAGGTAGTACTCCCTCTGTTCCAAATTAGTCGTCGTGGTTTTAGTTCAAACCACGACGAATAATTTGGAACGAAGGGAGTACTAGATAACACTTTCATGTATAGTCAACATGCATCCTCAAGCAGTACACGACGATCATCATATGTAGTTCTAGATGATATCGACGATGATCATCATATGTAGTTCTAGATGATATCGACGACGATCATCATATGTAGTTCTAGATGATATAGCCACACACACACATATGTAGTTTTAGATGATATCAAAGACGATCATCATCCTCAAGCCTGGGCGGTGGGTGTTCTTGATAGTAATTAGGATGGCCTGTCCAACACGAAAATTCTTGCCATTGAGGAATCTCTTCCACCCAACCGAGTTAAAGTGTGTGCGACCGTCCGTGTACACGCGGTAAGTACAAGTTGTGATGGAGCCCCTTGCGGTAAGGCATAGTCCAGTTGAGCCTTCTTCATCAGGCTCGATACCATAACTCACAGATAGGCTCTTTGCCAATTTCTGAATAAGAAAAACATATCAATTAATAAATAGCCTCGCACATACTCTTGCAAATAGGTATATCTGGATTATCTACACTATTAACAATTCCTTAGATTCTACACTAATAAGCATGTGAACGAACTCTACACTAAAGCATATCATCGACTAGATTCCACACAACATATCATTGGACTCTACACTAAGCATATCATCGGATAATTTGCATTTGTAAGTATAACATACCATATCATGTCGATTGACCATGGTACTTGTCAGGCGGGTCACGAATGGCACCCCAACAAAGTCAGCACGTGGCGGAATTATGTCCCATAGGTTGCACACCTCCTCCTCGCTCAGCCTCATTCTTTGAGCTACGATGGCTTCATGAAGTGGGTCCTCATCATCTTCATCGAGTGGGTCCTCATTATCTTCAGCATCTTCGTCATCTTCATCATCTTCCACCAGGTTGATATAAATGACAGCCAACTTGGGTCTTTTTGCTCTGAAGGAGAAGCTGATCAACTCACCACCAGTAAGACGCATGCGGGCGAGGAAACAGGCCCATCCATCTTCTCCAATCCGTGACATATTGCGTCCTTTCTCAACCTCCATAGTATACGGCCCCCCAGGAGCCTCAAATGTCACAGTGTCTCCTGTCAGCTTGTTGAATTTCAACCTCACATTGCATGAGACGATCTGTGTAAAAAAAGAAAAATGACACAATGCAGTAATGCCAACACTAAAAATAAAATAGTTGTTACATTTCATATAATTTCTTACCGCCGCATGACAAAAACTCGGCTGGAAGTAGATGCCGAACAGCTTGCCAGTTGCAAGTCTGCTGGCGCACCTTGACTTGCACAATCGACATGGTGTGGTGGTGGCGCCATTTTCCTAAAGCAATATGAGCAAATGATTAACGACCCACTTCACAGGAAAGAAAAATAGTTGTTAAATCAAAATGTTCTATAAATCAACTAAATCAACTAGCCTATTAAATCAACTTGCCTACTAAATCAACTAAATCAAAATGTTCTATAAATCAACTAGCTTATTAAATAAACTTGCCTACTAAATCAACTAAATCAAAATGTTCTATAAATCAACTAAGTCAACTAGCCTACTAAATCAACTTGCATACTAAATCAACTAAATCAAAATGTTCTAAATCAACTAGCCTACTAAATCAACTTGCATACTAAATCAACTAAATCAAAATGTTCTAAATCAACTAGCCTACTAAATCAATTAAATCATATGAACTAAATCAAAATGTTGCATATGAACTAGCCTACTAAATCAAAATGTAGCAGGGAGGAGGGGTTGTGGATGGAGGAGGGAGGAGGGAGAAGGAGGGGCGACTGGAGGAGGGAGGAGAGAGTAGGACGGAGGAGGAAGGGCAGAGCGAGGAGGGGCCAGCTGGCCGCGAGTCGTGGGAGGATGGAGGAGGAGGGTGGTACCGAGTCCAGCAAGGAGGAGGAGGTGACGGTGGGGCAGAGGGAAGAGGGGTAGACGAGCGGCCGGCAGGGGCGACAGCGGCCGGCAGGGGAGGATCGATGCTGGGGGGGGAGAGATGGAGTGAGTGTGAGTGTGTGGATCGGATAGAGGAGAGCATATGTGGTGGGAGATAGCTAGTTTTAGCAGTAGTGCACTATAAGTAAAGGCGCTGCTGCTAAGCTACCTAGCAGTAGCGCGCTTCGATTTAACGCGCTGCTGCTATAACTAGCTTCACGGTGGAGTCATGGGAATTATAGTAGTAGCGCGGCTTAGTAGAGGCGCGGTACTGCTACTTTGATTTCAGCAGCGAGTTCTGCTGGAGCGCGCTACTGCTATATTGTAGCAGCGCCTTATTTTAGAACGAACTGCTGGTAATATCATGTGTATAGGATTTTCCCTAGTAGTGGAAGTTTAAGCCCAAGTATGTGGTTTGTTGCGTATGGGAGTAAAGAGGACTTAACACTTAATGCCATGGATGGGTTTTACCTTCATGATCTTTAGTAGTTCCGGATGCTTGCTAGAGTGCCAATCATAAGTTCATATGATCCAAGTATGGAAAGTATGTTAGCTCATGCCTCTCCCTCATATAAAATTGCAATAATGATTACCGATATTGTTAGCAATTGCCTAGGACAATTTCGCAAATCCTACCACCACTTTTCCACACTCGCTATATTAAATTAATTGTTCTTTTATTAAAATAGCACCTAACTTTAATTTTCACGTTCTTTATTATCTTGCAAACTTATCCCACTACACCTACAAAGTAGTTCTAGTTTAATTACTTGTTCTAGGTAAAGCGAACGCCGGTGTGCGTAGACTTGTATCGGTGGTTGATGGAACTTGTGTGAATATTAATTCTATCTTTAGCTCCTCATTGCGTTTGTCACTTCGAAAAAGGCTACAAATGATCCCCTATACTTGTGGGTTATCAACGTGGAATTGTGATTTTTTGGTTCTGGAGCGTGGTTCTGGTCTCTCTATTCCTCCTCTCCGAGATCCGGTCATATGGGTTTGGAGTAGTCAACCAGGGGGAGGTGGAGCTGCATGATACAACCCCGTACACTACTATATGCTCGAACAAAAATAATCGACAGATTGCATCAATACTCACGTGCTTGGGGCTGGTCGGTGCCTCGGGGTCAATGATGACATTGCCATCACAAACAGGCCAGATGACCCATATATGATGACTATCATTACGAACTTCCTGACTTGTCACTTCTCCATAGAAGAGTGCTCCAATTAGAATCTTATCCCTAACCATCAGAGGCTGGTTAGTTATGTTTATTCTTGCTAGAAGCAAAAGGCTGCATTGCTAGGAGTCTAGTAGTACTACTCCTAGCAGTGCAACCCCAACTTCACAGCCATGCAAATCACAACATCATGTGACAGAAATACCAATACCTATTAGAAATGTGTGTCCACTTCAAATGCCATTTGAACATATAACACGACGACAATTGAACATACAATACAATGCCATTACAATCGGAATTTGTGTGTGTAACTATTAGCACACAAACATTTCTAACATATAGCATAGTGACATAGCAATTATACATTATTTTTCTTGTAACTATCAGCATAAGGCATTATAACATGGCAATTGCAACATGTTTCTTTATGAAATCACTGTATCGATGGCATTATCACATAGCAGTTTCAACACAATTTTAATATTACTCTTGGTACAATAACAATTTAACACAAAAATGATATAACAACTTGCAACATAAAGATATATAGCCATTTCGTAATACAATGCATAACACAACTTATTTTGCAAACAATATATTCATGATTCTAAAAAAACTAGTTAGACATAAATCCAAAGATTACGAGGGTACTAAAGCTCACCATCATAGATGCTGTCATGGCAAAGAACATAGCAGTGATGCCGGTGTCAATAACCGCCCAAGGTGGCCCGGGATACCCAACAACACTATAGAAACACCAGGCCTTGCATGGGCTACCACGTTCCTGCACCATGGGCACGTGATGTCGCCTGCACGCATGGTCCAACCACGCACTTGCACGAGCACCTACTGCATGGCGCATCGACGGTGAGGGCGTGACCAGAGGTAGCGTACATCTAGTGATGGGAAGGGCAGGGGACGATGAGGCGGGCGTTAGTAGAGGGTTGGGGTAAGGTTAAGTGTTAAGGTGTGCGACGATAGAGGGCTGGGTTAGGGTAAAGTGTAAGACTGGGGGTTATATACACACTTGGAGTCATCACCGACTAGCCTCCAAAAATGGCCGGTTGGTGATGATATCACAACACAGACTGGCTGGAAGCTTAACCCGTCAGTGATCCTATGCCATAGAATTTTGGTTGTTCATTTTTAGCGTGAGTCCCATTTTAACATTTCTAATATGCCGAAGAAGAATGCCGGCCGACAAGTGTCATGAAAAATGCACACTGAGAGCCGGCTGGTCACCGTCATGGGAATCATCACAGGTCCAATGCATGCTCGTTGGGAACCCACACAACTTTAGCCGAACGATGGTGCTAGTAACGAGGATGCATTAATGCATTAATGCTCCTTTTCACATGTTTCTCACCACAGAAAAAAGAGGCCAAAGTTTGAATAGATAGCAATGACCAGAAACTAAGGGAAGGGGGTGTCAGTGATTAAGTGTTAGCACTGATGCACTAATTTTGACATTGGTGTGTGATGAACTTTTGACCTTGTAATTGAGAAGGACACAATCACTAACTGGCCAAATTTTAACATGTCTATGTTAACAGTCTTGGATGGCCTATAGAGGCTTATAAATCGTGCCAGCACTGGCCCATCGGTGACGACCTTGATACCTGCATGAACTACATCGATATTTCCCCAAAGAGGAAGGGTTGATGCAACACAGCCACTGTAGGTATTTCCCTCAGTGACGAGACCAAGGTTATCAAACCAGTAGGAGAACCATGCAACAACACGTGAATGGTACCTGCACACAAATAACAAATACTCGCAAACCGACATGTAAAAGGGGTTGTCAATCCCTTTGAGGCAACAACGCCCGAAATTGGCAAACGGACGTGAGAGAGTTGTAAATATTGATAGACCGACTGTCAAATAAAATAAATTGCAGCAAGGTATTTTTGTATTTTTGGTTGCATAGATATGAAAATAAAAGCAAAGGAAAATAGATCGCAAAGGCAAATATAATAATGAAGAGACCCGAGGGTCGTAGGTTTCACTAGTGGCTTCTCTCGAGAAAAATAGCAAACAGTGGGTGAACAAATTACTGTTGGGCAATTGATAGAACTTCAAATAATCATGACAATATCCAGGCACTGATTATATAGGCATCACGTCCAAGATTATTAGACCGACTCCTGCCTGCGTCTACTACTATTACTCTACACATCGACCGCTATCCAGCATGCATATAGTGTATTAAGTTCATGGAAAAACGGAGTAATGCAATAAGAACGATGACATGATGTAAACAAGATCTATTTATGTAGAAATAGACCCCATCTTGTTATCCTTAATAGCAACGATGCATACGTGTCGGTTCCCTTTCTGTCACTAGGATCAAGCACCATAAGATCAAATCCATCACAAAGCACCTCTTCCCATTGCAAGATAAATAGATCAAGTTGGCCAAACAAAACCCAAATATCGGAGAAGAAATATGAGGCTATAAGCAATCATGCATATAAGAGATCAAATATGACTCAAATAACTTTCATGGATAAAAAGATAGATCTGATCAGAAACTCAAAGTTCATCGGATCCCAACAAACACACCGCAAAAAGAGTTACATCATATGGATCTCCAAGAGACCATTGTATTGAGAATCAAAAGAGAGAGAGCAAGCCATCTAGCTACTAACTACGGACCCGTAGGTCTACAAACAACTACTCACGCATCATCGAAGAGGCACCAATGGACATGATGCACCCCTCCAAGATGGTGCCTAGATTGGATCTGGTGGTTCTGGAACTTGCGGCGGCTGGAATTGATTTTCGTCGACTCCCCTAGGGTTTCTAGAATACTGGGGTATTTATGGAGCAAAGAGGCGGTTCGGGGGGCACCCGAGGTGGGCACAACCCACCTGGGCGCGCCTGGGCCCCCAGGCGTGCCCTGGTGGGTTGTGCTCCCCTCGGAGCACCCCTAGGTGCTTTTCCGGCCCACTGGATGCCTTCTGGTCCAAAAAAATACACAAAAAGTTTCGCTGCGTTTGGAAGTTTCGCTGCGTTTGGACTCCATTTGATATTGATTTCCTGCGCTGTAAAAATCATGCAGAAAACAACAACTGGCACTTGGCACTATGTCAATAGGTTAGTACCCAAAAATGATATAAAATGACTATAAAATGATTATGAAACATCTAAGAATGATAATATAACAACATGGAACAATAAAAAATTATAGATACGTTGGAGACGTATCAGACCCTCATCAGTGATGCGTCGACACTTTACGGTCAGTGATGAGGGGTTAGTAGTATATCAATCTATAGTTGTGGTGCGATCCTACCACACAATGTCGTTTCCTTTAGACAACTGTGCACAACCAGTTTTCATCCAACTTGATTGTGGCTTTGTAAGGTAGGTTATTATCACGTCAATTGATGTGATTTCAAACCATAAATGTGTGTTTTCCATTCAATGCTCCAAATATCCTTTTTCGTTAGGATCCTAGTGAAATCATGCAAAAAGGATGCATGAATGCAGTAAGATTCTAAAAATCATATAACTACGATGCAAAACATAAGGTAAAAATTAACGCCAAAATGGACCCATCAATTGTTCGGAAATAAATAACTACATTCTAAAACATTCTCTGAGGGTTCAGGTCAAACCTATAGATTCTTCTTTCTGGAAAGGTATCATAGTCATGAAAGCACTACTAGAAAAAGGGCTATAGATGGGATTGACACTAATGGTGCACTAGACAGGCGGTGCGCCATTAGTATATACCTTCTGCTACGCCATTAGTGTTGAAACTACTAATGGCGCACCTGGCCCAAGGTGCGCCATTAGTATCAAATTTTTTTTGAACTAGTGCGCCTGTCCAAACATACTAATGGCGCATCCAGACAAAGTGCGCCATTACTAGTTGTAACTAGTAATGGCGCACCTGTCGGAAAGTGCGCCACTAATGTTGTTTTTTTTATTATATTTTTTATTTCTTTTTTTGCAAAACTACTAATGGCACACTTCTCCACCGTGCGCCATTAGTATGTTTTTTTTTGCAAAACTACTAATGGCGCACCACCAGAAGGTGCGCCATTAGTAACCTGGATTACTAATGGCGCATTTGTGGTTGGTGCGCCATTATTAAGTGGGCAGCAACAAGATATTTTGGACAGCCTCTCCTACCCACACTCACTTTCCCCCCACTTCATTCTCTCCACCGCCTCCTCCTTGTCTCGGGTGCCTCCTCTTTTTCACCTCATTTCCACCATAGATTCATTCAAATTAAGTGGTTAAATTACCTTGTTTTGATAGGTAAGTAAGGGGGGAAGCTATATTTATGTTGTTCTCCCTACAACAATGTGCACATGCACTTTTTATGGCCTAGCTAGATCTATGTATGTTCGTGGTGTTGCATATGTTTGTGGTGTTGCATATGTGTTTGTGTTTGGAGGTGTACCGGTATTTGAAATGCGATAGTTGCCAATATTTTGTCGGAATGTTGATTCATTTCCGTTTCGGCGAGAATTTTGGCATTAAGCATTCTTTTTGGTCCTATTTTTAGGGAAAGTCATGCCAAAAAATTTCTTGGTTCTAAAATATCGTTTTGCTCTACCCCGCAGGCGACCATGGTCCGCATGATGACCGAAGGCATCGTGAATAGGTTTTTGAGGTCCGCGAAGGCCGAGATGCTTCAAAAGAACGAGACGGAGATAAGATGCCCGTGTCAAAGATGCAAGCTAAAGAGCCTTATTGCGGACCCGGATTCCGGGCAGGTGCGGGACCACCTGCTCTTGCGTGGTTTCATGGATGGCTATCGGTGGCAAGGTGATGAAGATGACTACGAAGTCGTCCATGGGGGCCAGGCAATAAATGAGGAAGGGCAGCAAGACAACCACCGTGGCTCGGGCGGGCGAGAAGACGAAGAATCCCCAGGAGATGATCACGACGGTGATGCTGTACACAGTCATCATGTAGAAGATGCAGGACATGATGATGAGGAAGATGCCGGAGCAGACGACGGGCATGATCATGAAGATGATGATGCTGGCGGAGCAGACGACGCTGGACCATCGATGGGCTGGGTGCAGGACCCTCATATTCAAGAGCTGCTTCTCAAGCAGACGGATAAGCAAGAGCTGCCGCCCGAGAGAAAGCCAAGATGGATCAACTTGAGTTAGACGCGGTTACTCCATTGTATGAAGGATGCAGGCCCGAGGATACCCGCCTGAAAGTAACGCTGATGGCTCTGGAGATGAAGGTAAAACACAAAATGACCGACGCATGCTTCGACGAGAACATGTCATTCTGGTACGAACGTCTTCCCAAGGGGAACAAGTGCCCGACCAGTTTGGAGGAGGCAAAGAAAATCGTGTGTCCTCTCGATTTACCGCACGTGAAATACCATGTGTGCATGAACAATTGCATCATTTATCGGGACGAGCACGCGGAGTCTACCATATGTCCGGTGTGCGGCGTCACTCGATACAAGAAGAGGAAGAAAGCTCCTCGAAAAGTGGTGTGGTACTTTCCGATCACTCCTCGTCTGCAGCGTTATTTCGCGGACCCTAAGGTAGCAAAGCTCCTGCGTTGGCATGCGGATAGGGAGGAGAAGAAGCGAGAAGATGACGCAAATGATCCGGAGATAGATAAAAAACACAAGATGCTGAGTCACCCTAAGGATGCGAGCCAGTGGCAAGCGTTGAACTTCGAATACCCAGAATTTGGGAACGATCCAAGGAACATTGTGCTGGGCGCGAGCACCGATGGAGTCAATCCGTTTTGCAGCCAGAGAAGCACACATAGCACCTGGCATGTGTTTGTGTGGATGTACAAGCTTCCCCCCTGGTTGTGCATGAAGAGGAAGTACATTCACATGAGTATGCTAATTGAAGGGCCGAAACAACCAGGGAACGACATCAATCTGTATCTGGGGCTGCTGAAAGAGGAGCTTGACACACTGTGGAAAACGCCAGCCAATACGTGGGACGCCGCAGAGAAAGAATATTTCCCTATAAGAGCCGCACTGCTCACGACGGTGCACGACTATCTCGGTTACGGATATCTCGCGGGGCAGGTAGTCCACGGATTTTCTGGATGCGTAAGGTGCATGGATGACACAACGTATCGCCAGCTAGATAGAGATCCCGGGTCTTCGAAAACCGTGTTCATGGGACATCGAAGGTGGCTTCGCGACGATGACCCGTGGAGGAAACGCAAGGATCTGTTCGATGGTGAAATCGAACCCCGAAAACGCCCGTGTACGAGGAGCGGCGAGGAAATAGACAAGCTGTTGAAAAATTGGAAAGATTGCCCACTGCCGGGAAAGAAGCGAAAGGCGCTAGAGCCGCTGCTGAAGGTATGGAAAATGAGGTCTGTTTTCTGGGACTTGCCGTACTGGAAGATCCACCGTGTGCCTCACAGCCTTGATGTCATGCATATCACGAAGAACGTGTGCGAGAGTCTGCTTGGTACCCTGCTCAACATGCCAGAGGACCAAAGATGGGCCGAAAGCAAGGGCAGACTTGAAATCAATGGGCATCAGGCAGGAGCTTCACGCTAATGATGATGATGATGATGATGATGATGATGATGATGATGAGGCGAAGCAAGACACAAAAAGTCGTCGTAAAGGCAAAAAGGCCAAGAAGACCGGAAATGACTACCCTCCCGCGTGCTTCACTCTAAGTCAGGAGGAGATCGAGCAGTTTTTCACCTGCCTCCTAGGAGTAAAACTTCCTTACGGTTACGCGGGGAAGATAAGCAGATACCTAGACCCAGCGAAGCAGAAGTTCAGCGGGATGAAGTCTCACGACTGTCACGTGCTGATGACGCAGATACTTCCAGTTGCAATCCGTGGGATCATGGACGCGCACGTCCATGAAACGCTATTTGGCCTATGCAACTTTTTCGACGTCATCTCTCGGAAGTCGATTGGTGTGAGGCAACTCAGAAGGCTACAGGAAGAGATCGTGGTGATACTATGCGAGCTTGAGATGTACTTCCCGCCCGCATTCTTCGACGTTATGGTGCATCTGCTGGTCCATATCGTGGAGGATATCATCCAACTCGGGCCGACGTTCTTGCACAGCATGATGCTGTTCAAAAGGATGAATGGTGTCATCAAAGGATACGTTCGGAACATATCACGTCCAGAGGGAAGTATAGCCAGGGGCTTTCTGACCGAAGAGTGCATCTCCTAATGCACGAATTATCTAGGCATCGAGAACCCCGTTGGTCTGCCCGTCAACAGGCACCTCGGCAGGCTCGCTGGATGGGGTCACCGTGAGGGTCGCCGCGAAATGCATGTCGACTTCGAGGGTCGACTCACCGACTTTGAAAGAGCAAACCTAGTCGTGCTACAACACATAGACGTGGTCGATCCTTGGGTGGTAGAGCACAAAACCTTTATTGAGAAGACGTACAATGACCGAGGCCAACAGAGGACGGACGGAGATATACTCAAAGAGCACAACTCATGTTTCACGCGTTGGTTCAAGCAGAAGCTTCTGTCGTACCCTTTACATGAGGATTCTTCCGTGGAAGAACAACTCATATTCGCCTTGTCATAGGGCGCCGAGCACAACCTGATGACCTATGAGGCGTACGATATCAACGGCTACACATTCTACACCGAGGACAAGGACATGAAGAGCGATGGTTATCAGAACTCCGGGGTAACGATGGAATCCTACACCGGTAAGGACAAGGACAGATACTACGGAAGGATCGAGGAGATCTGGGAGCTGAGCTACGCTGGAGAGAAGGTGCCGATGTTCCGTGTCAGATGGGCCAAGAGCGTCCTAAAAGAAGACCGATATTTCACCACCATGGTTATACCCGAAGCCAAATCCAAGACCGCGGGCGCAAACGTCACCGCGAAAAATGAGCCATGGGTACTGGCTTCCCAAGTGGACAAATGCTTCTTCATTACCGACCCGCCAAAGCCCAGTCGTGTTGTCGTGAGGAGAGGCAAAAGGAAGATCATCGGAATGGATGGAGTAGCCAATGAGCAAGACTTCGACATGTACGGCGACCCGCGGATCGAACATGACGACGATGATGAAGTAGCAGCATACACCACAAGAAGAAGCAGGACCACCCTACCTAAAGGACGTTCGTTCCACAGAAGAACTCCATTTGCGAAAAAGAAGGGCAAGAAGAATGTGAACAGATAGCTAGCTAAGATCGCGATTGTATTTAAATCGTAGCCTTCATTTCTCGATTGTATTTCATGGGCACTTTTTGAACTATCATGAATATTTTTAAATTTCATGGACACTCGATCTCGATCCCCCTCCATCTCGATCGCTATCCCACCTCGCCAGATCCGGTCCCCCTCGTCGCCGAGCACCCCCCGGTCCACCGGCCGCCGCCGCCGACCCCCCGCACCCTCGATTCCCCTACTCAACCGCCGCCGCCGACCCCCCGCACACCCCTCCCCTACTCAACCGCCGCCGCCGACCCCCCGCACA
>NC_041383.1:392441084-392447881 GCF_002162155.2 Triticum dicoccoides | reverse complement strand
ACAACTCCCCTACTCAACCGCCGCCGCCGACTCCCCGCACCCCCCGCACCCTCCCCCGCTCCACCGGCATTACTGTTTGATGATATTTTTAAAAAAAATATTACTGTCTTATAAAAAAATATTACTGTTATGATTTAAACAAGTTTGAACATATTTAAACACAGATAAGTATCAAACAGCATTTTAAATGAAAAAAAAATTGTGGAGCCTGGGAATTGAACCCAGGACCTCCTGGTGTGAGAACTGGCTGCTGACCAGTCGAGCTAGTAGAGGGAGCTTGATGTGGATCAGGTCAGGTGGAATATAACCTGTTGGCTCGAGCAGAAAAAAAAATTTACTAATGGCGCACCAGGGAGATGTGCGCCATTAGTGTGGATGTACTTATGGCGGACCGAGGTGTGGTACGCCATTAGTATTGTGCCGCCCCCATCCATAGTTCCTCCCCAGCGGCCCACCTAGCTATCCCCTCTCTCTCCCTCACCCTCGCCCTCGATCCCCTTCCCCGACGCCGCTGCCCCGCCGCCTCGACGCCGCTGCCCCGCCGCCCCGACGCCGCTGCCCCGTCGTCCTCATCTCCGCCCCGACGCCCCGACGCCGCCCTCTCCTCTCCCGACGCCACCGCCCCGCCTCCTGTCTCTCCGTCGCGCCCTCGGCCTGCCCGGCGCCCGGCGCCAGCCGCCCCACCGCCCGTGGCCGCGCCCCGCCCGGCTTTATCTCCAATCCTTTCTCCACCGCGCTTCCTTCCCAAATCTCACGCAGCCAGCATCCCTTCCTCCTGGTAATTACTCTTTCTTAGTCTTCTCTTCTTGCTGGTGGATCTTTCCTAGTTTGTGACTTGCAAATTATCTCTCTGATTCGGCCGGTAGATCTCTCAAGATTGGTCGTTTTGGAGATAGAACGCTGGTGTTGAGGCTGTGTTCACCTTCTTCACCCCCCACAGCCTTCATCTTGGTCGCCGTCGTGGCGTCGGCAACACCAGGTATGCTCTGTTTCCTCTCTTGTTATTTACAGTGCCTCCTAAGATTTAGCTCAAGCACAGACATATACACCTAGCATCAGTTTGCAGTACACAACCAATTGATCCACACAAACATCTACACTAGTAAATGCAGCATCGGCAACTCCGTGTTTGTATAAGTACTAAATCATCTCTCTGATTCTCCCGGCAGATCTCTCCAGATTGATTGTTTTGGAGGGAGAACACTGGTGTTGAGGCTGAGAGCTCCGAGGCACTCTCTTGGATTTCACCGCCACAACCTTCGTCTTGGTCTCTGCAGTGGCCTCGACACACCGGGTATGCTGCTCTGCTTCCTCCCTCGTTATTTACCTCTTCAGATTTAGCTCAAGCAAAGACGTTTACACCCATCATCATCGGTTTGCAGTACACAACCGCCCGGTCTTCACTCAGGCACTCAGCTCAGCCTAATTTGAGGTACCATTTTCCAATTCCCCAACCTCTGATTTAGGGTTAGCTTCAATTCATTGCTTCATTGATTTAAGGTATACCAGTACAACACCATGCCCTCTTTCTATTATGATATGAGCCACTGGTCGGCAGGCATGGTATTCCTTTATTGATTTTCAATTAGTTTATTTGAAAATTGGAATGGCATGTAAGCGTCTTCCTTCATTTGTTTGTGTGCTCTACGGTGGGGGTGCCATTTTGCTTGGCATCCTATTTGGAATCGCTAATGGATCCTCTGTATCTATGTAACTAAAATGGCCGTTCGTTCTTACTTTTGCATGTTGGATATGAATATTCTGGCGTGTTGGGTATGAATTGCGAAACAACTGTCTTCAGCACCACAAGATTATTAGACCATGGTGCTATTATTTTAAATTTAGGCCATAGGCCATGGGACAAAACAACGATGATGCCCCATGCTTTTCTAACCCGGTGACCGCTTCTGGCCTCACCTGAGGTGACCGAGGATTAATCATCCTTGTTAGTGCTATTAATTTTGACTTGCAACATCTAAGATAGATTTCGAGTGTCGGTGAAACTATTACAAGTTCATCTTCTAATTTTATTACCTCGTGAAACTATTACAAGTTCATCTTCTAATTTTATTATCTAGTTCATCTCTCCGAAACTGATGTTTTCAGTCTCATATATACAATGTAGTAACCCGTGAACTTGCCGAATGTCGGTGTTCCTTATAATCTCCATTTGCAAAACGTCATATATTTGAGGTTCCTATAATTTGTTCGGAAAACATGATAACATAATACTAGCTCTAGCCAGTAGCTGCCAATTTGTTTCTTATGTTGTGCGATTGACTTGCTTCCACATTTGTGTTCTTGCTAGGGACTGTTTAAAATGTTGGGATCAGTTTTAGAGACTGACCGACAATTTAGTACTGCTGGTGCATTTCCTTTTAGTCTTAGATCATAAACTACTCTTTGCGAACATAAATAGATGATCTCAAATCACCATAGTACTATGGAAATGGTTTAATGCTACTTCTGGCGTTCTTACTTCAGCATCTGTATGCCCATGCAATGATTTGCTTTGTTGTGATGGAGGCTTTTTTTGCCTTGTCCACCCGAGAGGCCCTTGAGTTTGCTGGAATGTCGATTAATTTCCGTTCCAGCAAATTCGGGTACTCCATATGTCCTATTTTCAGCAAAGGTCATGCTGAAATTTTCCGTGAATTTTAGCATGACTTTGCTAAAAATAGGACATATGGGGTACTTGTGACTAATGATGAAAGCTTAGGCTTTTAGGGTGCCTCGGCGTTGAAAAACCCTCAATGATAAAAGCTTAGCTTTTAGGATGCCTCGTTGTCGACAAACCCTAAATGATGAGACCATGATCTTGTTCCTTGACAATAACCAACTTTTTGACCAAACTTTGTTCCTATTTAGAGAGAAACATGGCCAACAACGATCAGGCCGGTGGTTCGGGCGGCAAGGCATTCTGGGAGCTGTCCCAGGAGATGGAGGAACAACCTCACTTGTATGAGGACGCCGCCTTCCCCACCGATCCTGAGACCACTGATGGTACCGCCGAGGATGACCCCACTGATGCCACCACTGATGGTGCCGCCGAGGATGCCACCACTGATGATGGCGTCGCACGCACCGATGGCAGCCAACAGAAGAGGCAACGAAAGGACCGGCGCCCGACCGTGCTCTGCACCCTCAAGGAGGAAGTTACTGAAGTGGAATCCGATGGGAATCCAACGGCGCCCGAACGAATAGTCAAGGGGTACTCGCTTCAGCTCGGGTGCATTCTCTGGAGCACCATCTCGATCAACACCGAGAACCTGAGGCATCCTGACCGAGGGAATTTGCGCAACCTCCTCTTCACGAAGCTGCACGAACGATACAAGTTCCCCGCTGCTTTTGAAAACACAAGCCTCAAAGGGAATAAAGTGAACAATGCTGCCCTCACGAAGATGAGCAAGGCCCTGTCTACTTGGAAAAGCAATGTGAAGAGAATGATCGAGAAAGGTGAGAGTTATGAGAAGATCAAGGAGAAAAATCCTTCGATCACCGAAGATGACTACAACGACTTCAAGATCAATTGCTCGAGCACCGCAAACTCCCAATCAAGTCAGTGGGGGAAAGAAATGCAGGAGCTGAACTTAGGGGAACACAAACTCGGTCCCGGCAGTTACAGAGTGGCGGAGCCTATATGCGACAAGGAGGACGCGGAGCGTGCCGAGCAAGGCCTACCGCCCCGCTTCGAGAAATATAGCGGTAACAAGCAGACCAGGAACTTTGTCAGGGCCCGGTACAAGGAGGACCCGATAACAAAGGAGCTTACCACGGATCCGAAGACCAGGGCGCTTGAGCTTGTTCTGGTAAGGAATACACCCCCGCATAATTAGCTCCATATGGTTGCATTCTAATTAATGAAGACAAATTTCTAAATGGTTCACATTCCTTCCGCAGGCGACTGAAAGCAGTAGCGCGGGGTCGACTACGAGCAACCCTTGGGACACCACTCTAAATAGGGCGTTGAATGTAATGAAGAACAAGGATAAGCTCAGTAAGCCGACGTCAGCTGGTCATGTGGCCGGCAAAGGCTTGTCCACGGAATGGGGGTCATACTATACCGCTGGTGTGCGGAAGGAGAAAAAGACCAGCTCGGAAAGCCAGGCGCGCGAGGTTCAAGAACTCAAGGCACAGGTGGCGCGGATTCCGGAGATTGTCCAAGAGCAAGTGGAACAACGACTCGGAGCGACGATCACCGCCATTGTGCCTATCTTGATCCAGGGGTTGAGTGCGTGGATTGCGGGCGGCCAACAGGGGCCGCCCCCGATTCCTAGCTTCACGGCCAGCAACTCGCAGAATGCGATGGCGGGGCCATTGGTGTCTCCGGCGGAGGCGGCATTGGTGTCTCCGACGCCGGCACAGGAGCTTAATGCACCCGGGTGTACGCCGGCCGGCACCTCTGCAGCAAGCGGCCCCTCCGTCAACTGCATGCCCGCCATTGGCGGTGCCTCGACATTAGCCGAGCTCGACGCCATCATCACGGTAACTAATTAAGCCTCTCTCGGCCAAGGACTTCGTCTCCTTGCCTTTGACTGAGCATCCCTGACGCCCTACATGTTTTCGTAGGGCGCCGCCGATGTTCCGTGCACTCTCCTGCACTTCGTGAACAACGAGTTGGTCGATGTCGCCAAGGGCCAAATCGTTCAACCGGGCAACCCCTTGTTCCACGGTACCCAGATGCCACCCAACTTGTTTAGGGTTCAACTGGTTCGGGTGCTGCCAGGCTGCGACGAGTTGTTACCTCCGATTCGACCCGTCGGGGCCGACGATGATGAAGTGATGACCCTCAGCACCTGCCTGAGCTGGCCCCTGCTTTGGCCGAAGAGCCAGATTCGTTTGGGGGCGGGGGACACCACCCCAAAGACAACACCGCCAGTCGTGCCGGCGCCAAGTCGGCCCCATGGCAAGACCGCCGCAACGGTGCCGGACATCCCTATGCCACTGGATCCAAACATGCATATGGCACAGGATCAGAACGACTACGACGATGATACATTTGGCAACGTCGATCAGTACTTTGCCGAACATGGGTACGATGGCGACTTCATGGGGGCTCCTTCTCAAGAACCCAACCCAACAAAAGACGTGCGCGATCTAGCTGGTACCGCGGAGAAGCCAAGTTGCAACAGGCGCCGTCTGCCGTTCAGCTCTCAGGAGACGCCTCTAGCTGCCGACTTCACCGAGCCTCAAATAGGCGAGGTGCGAAATATTATCAGCCCAAACACACTCAAGAAGGCGGTCTGTGAGAAGAACTCGGTCCCATTACAGGAGAAGAAGAAGGCACGCAAAAGAAAGACTAACAAGGGTGCGAGCCAGCCGGCACCGAGTACGATCCGTGCTCAGGACGGGCCACCTTCACCTGAGGATATCTCGAGGAGGGTGCATGTGGCGGGTAGGGCAATGCTACCGACAAATATGCTCAATGCTGCAACCGGTGCTATGCGGAGTCTGCATGACAGTGTTCTTTCTTTGGAGAAGGGGCGTCTCAGAGAGAAGGATGTGGCATACCCGGTTTTCACGGCCAAGGTGCCAGAGGGCAAGGGCTTTGTGGATAACTCCATCGGGCGTACGATCGTCCTGCGGTTTGATGACATCCACGCTATGATGAACCTTCATCCGCTGCACTACACCTTCGTTCGGCTATTTTCGCTGAATATGGAGATGCGGATCATTCGCGACAAGACCCCGGACATCGTGATAGTCGACCCCTTCTACATGCGTGCCAAGATCTTGGGCAGTGCTGGGGACCGTCAAGTCGCGAGTTCTTACCTCGAAGGCGTCATTCTAGCAAACCAAGATAAGGATAACTTCCTCGTGCCTTACTTTCCCGAGTAAGTCCTCCCCTCAATCGGCCCGTAACATATCAATTCTTAGATTTCGATCGTTTTTCTTTTAACATTCCGTGTTTTCTCCAGTGACACACATTGCACGCTCATCCTTCTAAGCCCCAAATATTCCATGGCCACGTATTTCGACCCGGACCGTCAATCGAACGTAGACTAGACAAATGTCAAGAAGGTTCTTGATGATGTTCTCCCCGGCTACGCCAAATCTGGAGGCACCTTCAGCAGGCCTATTCGTAAGTACGGCACGCACGTGTTCTCCCACAATACAACATTCTGCTGCGTCAAGCAGCCGCCTGGCGGTCAGAAGGGTGCCTACTACGCCATCCATCACATGCGGGCGATCGTACGGGACCATCATCAACTTCTCCTACCGAGTAAACTCAAAGATTGGGCAAAGAGCGTGTCGGCAATCTAGGACGCGGACCTCCGACAAGAATTCTTTCGCATCCAGTCGGAGTTTGCGGAAATCATCCATCAAGATGTCCTTCGTACCTCGGGGCAGTTCTACCTCAGAAATCAACCGTCCAACAGTGACATCGACACAATGCTACAAATGCAGGCTGACAACGCCCGTTCTTTCATGACTCCCACGATAGACGGCGGCTTCATCCATGCTCCGGTCCCTTGAGTCGAGTCGAAAGCAGTGATGCTGTGTCTAGTTCTGAAATATCGATTGGCTCATGTTGTAATTAAACTTTAATGAACTTGTAGTATGTCTCTTTGGTTTCGAGAGTCGTTCAACTTAGATGTAATCGATGCTATTAATGTCTTACTTTTCTCTTCCGATCGTTCTGTTGCATACTTATATATTTCTTATGTATTGTCTGTGAATTGGTACTAACGTTTTGTTTGGCTAGTGCATAGCGATGCCGACGTATGTCGTGTACAAGGGTAAGGTTCCCGGAGTGGGGGGCGCATAGGATGAAGGCCAGGGAGCCCACACCCTGC
>NC_041383.1:392436179-392440898 GCF_002162155.2 Triticum dicoccoides | reverse complement strand
GGGCGCGCCCCCCAACCTCGTGGGCCCCCTGGTGGCTCTCCGACGCCCATCTTCTCCTATATGAAGTCTTTCGATGAGAAAAAAAACATTAAGCAACCTTTTGGGACGAGACTCCGCCGCCACGAGGCGGAACCTTGGTGGAACCAATCTAGGGCTCTGGCAGAGCTGTTCTGCCGGGGACACTTCCCTCCGGGAGGGGGAAATCATCACCAACGTCATCACCAATGATCCTCTCATCGGGAGAGGGAAATCTCCATCAACATCTTCACCAGCACCATCTCATCTCCAAACCCTAGTTCATCTCTTGTATCCAATTCTTGTCTCCAAGTCCGGGAATGGTGCTAGTAGGTTGCTAGTAGTGTTGATTACTCCTTGTAGTTGATGCTAGTTGGTTTATTTGGTGGAACATCATATATTCAGATCCTTTATGCATATTATTACCCCTCTGATTATGAACATGAATATGCTTTGTGAGTAGTTATGTTTGTTCCTGAGGACAAGGGAGAAGTCTTGCTATTAGTAGTCATGTGAATTTGGTATTCGTTTGATATTTTGATAAGATATATGTTGTCTAGCCTCTAGCGGTGTTATGTGAACATCGACTACATAACACTTCACCATTATTTGGGCCTAGATGAAGGCATTGGGAAGTAATAAGTAGATGATGGGTTGCTAGAGTGACAGAAGCTTAAACCCTAGTTTATGCGTTGCTTCGTAAGGGGCTGATTGGATGCATATGCTATGGTTAGGTTTACCTTAATACTTTTGTTGTAGTTGCGGATGCTTGCAATAGAGGTTAATCATAAGCGGGATGCTTGTTCAAGTAAGAACAGCACCCAAGCACCGGTCCACCCACATATCAAATTATCAAAGTACCGAACGCGAATCATATGAGCGTGATGAAAACTAGCTTGACGATATTCCCATGTGTCCTCGGGAGCACTATTCCTATTATAAGAGTTTGTCCAGGCTTGTCCTTTGCTATAAAAAGGATTGGGCCACCTTGCTGCACTTTATTTACTTTTGTTACTTGTTGCTCGTTACGATTTATCTTATCACAAAACTATCTGTTACCACTTATTTCAGTACTTGCAGAGAATACCTTGCTGAAAACCGCTTATCATTGCCTTCTGCTCCTCGTTGAGGTCGACACTCTTATTTATCGAAAGGACTACGATAGATACCCTATACTTGTGGGTCATCAAGACTCTTTTCTGGCGCCGTTGCCGGGGAGTGTAGCGCCTTTGGTAGGTGGAATTTGGTAAGGAAAAATTTATATAGTGTGCTGAAATTTTCTATCACCTGTTACTATGGAAAGTAATTCTCTGAGGGGCTTGTTTGGGGTATCTTCACCCCGTCCAGTAGAGCAAAGAGTTGCTCCTCAACCTACTCAACCTACTGAACCTATTGAAAATGAAACTCCTTTTGAAATTCCTTCGGGTATGATGGAAAAACTGCTAGCTAACACTTTTACAGGAGATGGGACAAAGCATCCTGATGAACATCTACGCTATGTGGATGAAGTTTGTGGATTATTTAAGCTTGCATGTATACCCGATGATGTTGTTAAGAAGAAGGCCTTCCCTTTATCTTTGAAGGGAGACGCATTGATATGGTACAGGCTATGTGATGATATGAGATCATGGAACTATAAAAGATTGAAATTGGAATTTCATCAAAAGTATTACCCTACGCATCTTGTTCATCGTGATCGCAATTATATATATAATTTTTGGCCTCGCAAAGAAGAAAGCATCGCTCAAGCTTGGGGGAATCTTAAATCAATGTTATATTCATGCCCCAATCATGAGCTCTCAAGAGAAGTAATTATGCAGTTTTTATGCTCAGCTTTCTGATAACAATCGCACCATGCTCGATACCTCTTGTGCTGGCTCTTTTATGATGAAGACTATTGAATTTAAATGAAATTTATTGGATAGAATTAAACGCAACTCTGAAGATTGGGACCTCGACGAAGAGCATGACGAAGAAAGATTATTGAAAACTCTGAAGAAGCACCGTGCCGCTATTGGATATACTCTTGATGATCTTAAGGGCATTAGTCCCACGCTATGTCAACATAAAATAAATTTGGAAGCGGATGCCAAACCAGTTCATGATCCTCAACGACGTCTGAATCCTAAAATGAAAGAAGTGGTAAGAAAAGAAATACTTAAGCTTCTGGAAGCAGGTATAATTTATCCAGTTGCTGATAGTCAGTGGGTAAGTCCTGTCCATTATGTCCCTAAGAAGGGAGGTATTACTGTTGTCCCTAATGATAAAGATGAATTGATCCTGCAAAGAATTATCACAGGCTATAGGTTGGTAATCGATTTCCGCAAATTAAATAAAGCTACTAAGAAAGATCATTACCCCTTACCTTTTATTGATCAGATGCTAGAAAGATTATGCAAACATACACATTATTGCTTTCTAGATGGTTATTCTGGTTTCTCTCAAATACCTGTGTCGGCTAAAGATCAATCAAAGACTACTTTTACTTGCCCTTTTGGTACTTTTGCTTATAGACGTATGCCTTTTGGTTTATGTAATGCACCTGCTACCTTTCAAAGATGCATGATGGCTATATTCTCTGACTTTTGTGAAAAAATTTGTGAGGTTTTCATGGACGATTTCTCCGTCTATGGTTCCTCTTTTAATGATTGCTTGAGCAATCTTGATCGAGTTTTGCAGAGATGTGAAGAAACTAATCTTGTCTTGAATTGGGAAAGTGCCACTTTATGGTTAATGAAGGTATTGTCTTGGGGCACAAAGTTTCTGAAAGAGGTATTGAAGTTGATAAAGCCAAGGTTGATGCTATTGAAAAGATGCCATGTCCCAAGGGCACCAAAGGTATAAGAAGTTTCCTTGGTCACGCTGGATTTTATAGGAGGTTCATTAAGGACTTCTCAAAAATTTCTCGGCCTCTGACTAATTTATTACAAAAAGATGTACCATTTGTCTTTGATGATGATTGTGTAGAAGCATTTGAAATACTTAAGAAAGCATTAGTCTCTGCACCTGTTGTTCAGCCACCTGATTGGAATTTACCCTTTGAAATTATGTGTGATGCTAGTGATTATGCTGTAGGTGTTGTTCTAGGGCAAAGAGTTGATAAGAAATTAAATGTTATTCATTATGCTAGTAAGACTCTAGACAATGCTCAAAGAAATTATGCTACTACCGAAAAGGAACTTTTAGCAGTTGTATTTGCTTGTGATAAATTCAAACCTTATATTGTAGACTCTAAAGTAACTATTCACACTGATCATGCTGCTATTAAATATCTTATGGAAAAGAAAGATGCAAAACCTAGACTTATTAGATGGGTTCTCTAGCTGCAAGAATTTGATTAGCATATTGTTGATAGAAAAGAAGCCGAGAACCCTGTTGCAGATAACTTATCTAGGTTAGAGAATGTTCTTGATGACCCACTACCTATTGATGATAGCTTCATGAGCAATTAAATGTCATAAGCACTTCTCGTAGCACTCCTTGGTATGCTGATTATGCTAATTATATTGTGGCTAAATTTATACCACCTAGCTTCACATACCAACAAAAGAAAAAGTTTTTCTATGATTTGCGACATTACTTTTGGGATGACCCACATCTTTATAAAGAACGAGTAGATGGTGTTATTAGACATTGTGTACCTGAGCATGAACAGGAACAGATGCTACGCAAGTGTCACTCTGAAGCTTATGGAGGACACCACGCTGGAGATAGAACTGCACATAAGGTATTGCAATTTAGATTTTATTGTCCCACTCTCTTCAAGGATGCCCGTAAGTTTGTCTTGTCTTGCGATGAATGTCAAAGAATTGGTAATATTAGTAGACGTCAAGAAATGCATATGAATTATTCACTTGTTATTGAACCATTTGATGTTTGGGGCTTTGATTATATGGGACCTTTTCCTGCCTCTAATGGATATACACATATTTTAGTTGTTGTTGATTACATTACTAAGTGGGTAGAAGCTATTCCAACTAGTAGTGTTGATTATAACACTTCTATTAAAATGCTTAAGGAAGTTATTTTTTCGAGGTTCGGAGTACCTAGATATTTAATGACTGATGGAGGTTCACACTTTATTCATGGTGCTTTCCGTAAAATGCTTGCTAAATATGACGTTAATCATAGGATTGCATCTCCATATCACCCACAGTCTAGTGGTTAAGTAGAATTGAGCAATAGAGAGCTCAAATTAATTTTACAAAAGACTGTTAATAGGTCTAGAAAGAATTGGTCCAAGAAACTTGATGATGCATTATGGGCCTATAGAACTGCATATAAAAATCCTATGGGTATGTCTCCGTATAAAATGGTCTATGAAAAAGCTTGTCACTTACCTCTTGAACTAGAACATAAGGCATATTGGGCCATTAAAGAGCTCAACCACTACTAGGGAAAAGCCTATACACAGAAAGTTACTAGTAGCGAGGGTTAAAAACCCTCGCTACTGCTACTTACCAGTAGCGCAGGTTTATAAACCTTGCTACTACTAAGTTTATAGCAGTAGCGCAGGTTTTTAACCCTCGCTACTACTAAGCGGTCTCTACCGTGCCCCCCGGGACATGCCATAGTAGTAGCGTGGGTTTTTAAAACCTCGCTACTACTAAGTTTGCTAGCAGTAGCGTCGGTTTTTGGCCCTCGCTACTACTAAGTGGTGCCATAGTAGTAGCGAGGGGGTAAAAAACCGCGCTGCTACTAAAG
>NC_041383.1:392369635-392435965 GCF_002162155.2 Triticum dicoccoides | reverse complement strand
GGATCGCCTTTTCAGTTTAAAAAAAATAAAAGAAAATGATGAAAATGTCAAAAAAATAAAAGAAAATAAGTTTCCCATGTGATATGTGGTCTAGTTGTTGGGAAAATTTGCAAATATGAATTTCGACTTTATTTGCAAAATCTCTCGAGAATTTGTAAAAATGGGCATAACTTTTGCATACTAACTCGGATGAAAAAGTTTTTTATATGAAAAATCATCTACTCGAAAAGTTACATCCGAGTTAAACATTTTCAAAATCCTCAAAAACCAAACAGAAAAAAAGTTACGGGGCTTTTAAGATCTAGAGTGGAAAAAATCGAAAAAAATTCAAACTGTGTGGTCAAACTGGTGGTCAAACAATGGTCAAACTAATTATTCTAGAATATTAGTGTTACTAAATAATTATTTTAGTTTTTTTGAATTTTGGTCAAATCTGGTCAAACTATGGTCAAACTGTGGTCAAACTGTGGTCAAACTATGGTCAAACTAATTATTCAAGAAATACTAGTGTTACTAATTTTTTAGAACAATAGTTTCAAACTCGAATAGTGAAATGTGTGACTTCATGCTCAAGCTAAATTCCTGAGGTTAATAGGATTGACATCTTACTATTGTTAGGAAAACAACAAGTGCAGACTTGGAAGCGAGGGAGAATAGAACCCGGAAGTTAAGCGTGCTCAGGCTGGAGTAGTGAGAGGATGGGTGACCGTCCGAGAAGTTAGATGATTTGGATTGATGAGGGATGATTAGAGATTAAATTGAGCAGTGATGAGGGGTGATTAGAGATTTGAGGTTAAAATAATTCAGAAATTTGAAAATTTGGGAAAAATTGAAATATTTTTTTGAAAAAATTCAAAAAAAACCCGCGCTGGTAGTAGTAGCGCGGGTTTTTACCCACGCTACTACTAAAGGGCGTAGTAGTAGCGCGGGTGGCACCCGCGCTACTCCTATAAGTTAGCTGTAGCGCCTTATTAGTAGCGCCGGCCCCCGCGCTACTAATAGGCCCAAAACCCGCGCTGCTGCTAGGCTTTTCCCTAGTAGTGAACTATGATTTCAAACTTGCCGGTGAGAAGAGGTTATTTGATATTAGCTCACTTGATGAATGGAGAACCCAAGCTCATGAAAACGCCAAGTTGTTTAAAGAAAAATTTAAAAGATGGCATGACAAAAGAATACAAAAGCGTGAGTTTAATGTAGGTGATTATGTATTGCTATACAACTCTCGTTTAAGATTTTTTGCAGGAAAACTTCTCTCCAAATGGGAAGGTCCCTACGTTATCGAGGAGGTCTATCGTTCCGGTGCCATAAAAATCAACAACTTTGAAGGCACCAACCCGAAGGTGGTAAACGGTCAAAGAATCAAACATTATATCTTAGGTAATCCCATAAATGTTGAAACAAATATTATTGAAATCGTAACCCCGGAGGAATACATAAGGGACACTTTCCAAACCTTTTTAGACCCCGAAAAGGAATAGGTATGTGGTACGGTAAGTAAACCGACTCCAAAACAATATTTAAGGCAATATTTCTCCGCTTTGGAATATTAAGAAAAATAGAAAAATAAGTGGCAGTCCGAGAAGGACACGAGGCCTCCACGGGGGTGGAGGGCGCGCCCTACCACCCTGGGCGCGCCCCCTACATCGTGAGCACCTCGTGTGCCCTCCGGACTCCGTTTTCTTGTACGATACGTATTTTGATCGGTAAAAATTCATTATATATTCTCCCAAAGGTTTTGACTCTCGTATCACGCAAATCTCCTATGTTTTCGTTTCGAGCTGTTCCTGCTGCAGATTTGAACAAGATGTCGTCCCAAGATTCAGAGAGAGAGAGCTACATAGCTGATTATATTGCAAATCCAAAAGTATATGGGGATGTGGAACACTATGGCTGGACCACAAAGGAAGAAGAAGACTATGATCCAGAGAGGAAGGAGGAGACAAGCTCTGATGAAGAGGACGACCCACTGCCTCAACCTGGTGATATGCATGTGGAGTTCAACAAGTCAAGCCTCCCTAAGGTCCAATCTATCCCACCACGTTTTTTGCAGGACTGCAAGGCAACACTATGCAAGAAGATAATTAAACTTGAGCTCGAGAATGAGGATCTGAGGGAGGAAAATTTTATCCTCAGGCGTAAGCTAGAGAAGAAAAGTGCAACAACTTCACCTCCATCCCCTCTGAAGAAATAATCACAAGGGTATGGGCACTCCCCTTGGCAACTGCCAAGCTTGGGGGAGGTGCCCTGGTATCATATCACCATCACAACTCCTATCTTTACTGGGTTTTTTTCTTAGTTCGATCCTTTTAGTAGTATCTTGATTTAGTAGAATAAAGTCTTGGCATGATCTAGTTTTAAGTTTTGCTTTATGATCCCTCTATGTAATCGAGTCCGTGAGCTATTTATATAATAAAGATTAGTGTTGAGTCAAGGGCTTGATTATTTTGCCATGATCTTGGGTGAATAGAAAGAAGAAAAAGAATAAAAAGAAACAAATAGTTCATATTGATCTTATTGAGAGTAATGACTTCACATAGAAAAGAGTATGATGATTAAAAGTTGTTGGGAGTTGGCAAATATAGCTTTGGTCATCGTTGCAATTAATAGGAAGTAATAAGGAAAGAGAGGTTTCACATATAGATACATTATCATTGACATCTCTTATGATTGGGAGCACTCATTAAAATATGACATGCTAAAGAGTTGAGGTTGGACAAGGAAGACAACATAATGAGCTATGTTTTCTTACATCTGAGATAAAGTATGTTGTCATGGATCCTCTAACGTGTTGAGCTTGCCTTTCCCCCTCATGCTAGCCAAATTCTCAGCACCAAGTAGAAATACAACTTGTGCTTCCAAATACCATTAAACCAGTTTTGCCACGAGAGTCCACCATATCTACCTATGGATTGAGTAAGATCCTTCAAGTAAGTTGTCATCGGTGCAAGCAATAAAAATTGCTCTCTAAATATGCATGACTTATTAGTGCAGAGAAAATAAGCTTTGTACGAACTTGTTGTGGAAGTAATAAAAGCGACGGACTGCATAATAAAGGTCCACATGCAAGGGGAAATATAAAGTGACATTCTTTTGCATTAAGATTTTGTGCATCAACTCTAAACGCGCATAACAACCTCTGCTTCCCTCTGCGAAGGGCCTATCTTTTATTATTATCCTCTACCTTATGCAAGATTCACGGTGATCTTCACCTTTCCTTTTTTGTTTTATCCTTTGGCAAGCTCAGCATGTTGGAAAGAACATGATATATATATCTAATTGGATGTAGGAGAGCATGAATTATTGTTGTTGACATTACCCTTGAGGTAAAAGGTTGTGGGGAAAAACTATAAGCCCCTATCTTTCTCTGTGTCCGATTAAAACTTCGTAACCATAAGTATCGCGTGAGTGTTAGCAATTATGAAGGATTAAGTGATAGTTGAGTATGTGGACTTGCTTTTAAGCTCTGATATAGACTCTTTCCGATGTTATGATAAATTGCAACTGCTTCAATGACTGAGACTATACTTTGTTGGTGCTCAATAAGGTTTCTAATTCATACTTTTTCTTTGTGAAAGGTCATCACTTGCACATAAGTAATCATATGACAAAATCTATATATATTGCTGTTATGGAAATAATCATGATGCCTTCTTGAACGCATTTTATTTTTATCAACGCCTCTACCTCTAAACATGAGGACATATTTATTGTTATCGGCTTTTCGCTTAAGGACAAGCGAGGTCTAAGCTTGGGGGAGTTGATACGTCCATTTTGCATCATGCTTTTATATCAATATTTATTGCATTATGGGCTGTTATTTCACGTTATGTCACAATACTTATGGCTATTCTCTCTTATTTTACAAGGTTTACATGAAGAAGGAGAATGCCGGCAGCTGGAATTCTGGGATGGAAAAGGAGCAAATATTGGAGACCTATTCTGCGCAACTCCAAAAGTCCTGAAACTCTACGGAATATCTTAAAATAAATAAAGAAAAATCATCGCCAAAGATGAAGGCCAGGTGGCCCACACCCTGCTCACGAGGGTGCCCCCCCCCCGAGGCGCGCCCCCTACCTCGTGGGCCCCCTGGTGGCTCTCCGACGCCCATCTTCTCCTATATGAAGTCTTTCGATGAGAAAAAAACATTAAGCAACCTTTCAGGACGAGACTCCGCCGCCAGGAGGCGGAACCTTGGCGGAACCAATCTAGGGCTCCGGCAGAGCTGTTCTGCCGGGGACACTTCCCTCCGGGAGGGGGAAATCATCACCAACGTCATCACCAACGATCCTCTCATCGGGAGAGGGCAATCTCCATCAACATCTTCACCAGCACCATCTCATCTCCAAACCCTAGTTCATCTCTTGTATCCAATTCTTGTCTCCGAGTCCGGGATTGGTGCTAGTAGGTTGCTAGTAGTGTTGATTACTCCTTGTAGTTGATGCTAGTCCGTTTATTTGGTGGAAGATCATATGTTCAGATCCTTTATGCATATTATTACCCCTATGATTATGAACATGAATATGCTTTGTGAGTAGTTATGTTTGTTCCTGAGGACAAGGGAGAAGTCTTGCTATTAGTAGTCATGTGAATTTGGTATTCGTTCGATATTTTGATAAGATGTATGTTGTCTAGCCTCTAGTGGTGTTATGTGAACGTCGACTACATAACACTTCACCATTATTTGGGCCTAGAGGAAGGCATTGGGAAGTAATAAGTAGATGATGGGTTGCTAGAGTGACAGAAGCTTAAACCCTAGTTTATGCGTTGCTTTGTACGGGGCTGATTTGGATCCATATGTTTCATGCTATGGTTAGGTTTACCTTAATACTTTTGTTGTAGTTGCGGATGCTTGCAATAGAGGTTAATCATAAGTGGGATGCTTGTTCAAGTAAGAACAGGACCCAAGCACTGGTCCACCCACATATCAAATTATCAAAGTACCGAACGCGAATCATATGAGCATGATGAAAACTAGCTTGACGATATTCCCATGTGTCCTCGGGAGCGCTTTTCCTATTATAAGAGTTTGTACAGGCTTGTCCTTTGCTATAAAAAGGATTGGGCCACCTTGCTGCACTTTATTTACTTTTGTTACTTGTTGCTCGTTACGATTTATCTTATCACAAAACTTTCTGTTACCACTTATTTCAGTACTTGCAGAGAATACCTTGCTGAAAACCACTTATCATTTCCTTCTGCTCCTCGTTGGGTTCGACACTCTTACTTACCGAAAGGACTATGATAGATCCCCTATACTTGTGGGTCATCAATGATTTGAGCAGATATGGGTATATCTACTTAATGAAACACAAGTCTGAAACATTTTATAAGTTCAAAGAATTTCAGAGTGAAGTGGAGAATCATCGTAACAAGAAAATAAAGTTTCTACGATCTGATCGTGGAGGAGAATATTTGAGTTACGAGTTTGGCCTTCATATAATAATGTGGAATAGTTTCATAGCTCACGCCACCTGGAACACCACAACGTTATGGTGTGTCCGAACGTCATAACCGCACTTTATTGGATATGGTGCGATCTATGATGTCTCTTATCGGTTTACCACTATCATTTTGGAGTTATGCATTAGAGACAGCTGCATTCACGTTAAATAGGGCGCCAGCTAAATCCGTTGAGACGACACCATATGAACTATGGTTTAGCAACAAACCTAAGCTGTCGTTTCTTAAAGTTTGGAGTTGCAATTCTTATGTGTAAAAGTTTCAACCTAATAAGCTCAAACCCAAATTGGAGAAATGCGTCTTCATAGAATACCCAAAGGAGACTGTTGGGTACACCTTCTAATCACAGATCCGAAGGCAAAATATTCGTTGCTAAGAATGGATCCTTTGTAGAGAAGGAGTTTCTCTCGAAAGAAGTGAGTGGGAGGAAAGTAGAACTTGATGAGGTAACTATACCTGCTCCCTTATTGGAAAGTAGTTCATCACAAAAATCAGTTCGTGTGATTCCTACACCAATTAGTGAGGAAGCTAATGATATTGATCATGAAACTTCAGATCAAGTTACTACCAAACCTCGTAGGTCAACCAGAATAAGATCCGCACCAGAGTGGTACGGTAATCCTAGTCTGGAGGTCATGTTACTTGACCATGGCGAACCTACGAACTATGAGGAAGCGATGATGAGCCCAGATTCCGCAAAATGGCTTAAGGCCATAAAATCTGAGATGGGATCCATGTATGAGAACAAAGTATGGACTTTGGTGGACTTGCCCGATGATCGGCAAGCCATTGAGAATAAATGGATCTTCAAGAGGAAGAGGGACGCTGATAGTAGTGTTACTATCTACAAAGCTCGACTTGTTGTGAAAGGTTTTCGACAAGTTCAAGGGGTTGACTATGATGAGACTTTCTCACCCATAGCAATGCTTAAGTCTATCCGAATCATGTTAGCAATTGCCACATTTTATGAAATCTGGCAAATGGATGTCAAAACTGCATTCCCTAATGGATTTATTAAAGAAGAGTTGTATATGATGCAACCAGAAGGTTTTGTCAATCCTAAAGGTGCTAACAAAATGTGCAAGCTCCAGTGATCCATCTATGGACTGGTGCAAGCATCTGGAGTTGGAATATACGCTTTGATGAGTTGATCAAAGCATATGGTTTTATACAGACTTTTGGAGAAGCATGTATTTACAAGAAAGTGAGTGGGAGCTCTGTAGCATTTCTAATCTTATATGTAGATGACATATTGTTGATTGGAAATGATATAGACTTTCTGGATAGCATAAAAGGGATATTGAATAAGTGTTTTTCAATGAAAGACCTCGATAAAGCTGCTTACATATTGGGCATCAAGATCTATAGATCAAGACGCTTAATTGGACTTTCACAAAGCACATACCTTGCTTGGTAATTTTTTTGAATAAGTTCAAAAATGGATCAGTCAAAGAAAGGGTTCTTGCCTATATTACAAGGTGTGAAGTTGAGTAAGACTCAAAACCCGGCCATGGCAGAAAATAGAAATAGAATGAAAAGGCATTCCCTATGCCTCAGTCATAGGTTCTATAAAGTATGCTATGCTGTGTACCAGACCTATTGTATACCTTGCTCTGAGTTTGGCAAGGGAGTACATGATCTAGGAGTAGATCACTGGACATCGGTCAAAAATAATCCTTAGTGGAATAAGGATATGTTTCTCAATTATGGAGGTGACAAAAGGTTCGTCGTAAAAGGGTTATGTCGATGCAAGCTTTGACACTGATCCAGATGACTCTAAGTCTCAATCTGGATACATATTGAAAGTGGGAGCAATTAGCTAGGGTAGCTCCGTGCAGAGCATTGAAGACATAAAATATTTGTAAAATACATACGGCTCTGAATGTGACAGACCCGTTGACTGAACTTCTCTCACGAGCAAAACATGATGACACCTTAGTACTCTTTGGGTGTTAATCACATATCAATGTGAACTACATTATTGACTCTAGTAAACCCTTTGGGTGTTGGTCACATGATGATGTGAAATATGGGTGTTAATCACATGCAGATGTGGATATTACTGTTAAATCACATGGTGATGTGAACTAGATTATTGACTCTAGTGCAAGTGGGAGACTGAAGGAAATATGCCCTAGAGGCAATAATAAAGTTATTATTCATTTCCTTATTTCATGATAAATGTTTATTATTCATGCTAGAATTGTATTAACCGGAAACTTAGTACATGTGTGAATACATAGACAAACATAGTTTCACTAGTATGCCTCTACTTGACTAGCTCGTTGATCAAAGATGGTTGTGTTTCCTAGCCATAGACATGAGTTGTCATTTGATTAACGAGATCACATCATTAGGAGAATGATGTGATTGACTTGACCCATTCCGTTAGCTTAGCACTTGATAATTTAGTATGTTGCTATTGCTTTCTTCATGACTTATACATGTTCCTATGACTATGAGATTATGCAACTCCCGTTTACCGGAGGAACACTTTGTGTGCTACCAAACGTCACAACATAACTGGGTGATTATAAAGGATCTCTACAGGTGTCTCCAAAGGTACATGTTGAGTTGGCGTATTTCGAGATTAGGATTTGTCACTCCGATTGTCGGAGAAGTATCTCTGGGCCCTCTCGGTAATGCACATCACTATAAGCCTTGCAAGCAATGTAGCTAATAAGTTAGTTGCGTGATGATGCATTACATAACAAGTAAAGAGACTTGCCGATAACGAGAGTGAACTAGGTATTGAGATACCGACGATCGAATCTCGGGCAAGTAACATACCGATAACAAAGGGAACAACGTATGTTGTTATGCGGTTTGACCGATAAAGATCTTCGTAGAATATGTGGGAGATAATATGTGCATCCAGGTTCCGCTATTGGTTATTGACCGGAGACGTGTCTCGATCATGTCTACATAGTTCTCGAACCCGTAGGGTCCGCACGCTTAAAGTTCGGTGATGATCGGTATTATGAGTTTATGTGTTTTGATGTACCGAAGGTAGTTCGGAGTCCCAGATGAGATCGGGGACATGAAGAGGAGTCTCGAAATGGTCGAGACGTAAATATAGATATATTGGACGGCTATATTCAGACTTCGGAAAGGTTCCGAGTGATTCGGGTATTTTTCGGAGTACCGGAGAGTTACGGGAATTCGCCGGGGAGTATATGGGCCTTATTGGGCCATAAGGGAATAGTTGAGAGAGGCCAAAAGGAAGGAGCCCCCCCCCCGCGTCTGGTCCGAATTGGACAAGGGGTGCAGCCCCCTTTTCCTTCTCCCTCTCCCCCTCTTTCCTTCTCTCCTACTCCGGAAAGGAAAGGGGAATCCTACTAGGACTTGGGAGTCCTAGTAGGACTCCCCACACTTGGCGCGCCCCTCTAGGGCCGGCCTCTCCCTCCCTCCTTTATATACGGGGGCAAGAGGGCACATCTAGACACAACAATTGATCTCTTGATCTCTTAGCCGTGTGCGGTGCCCCCCTCCACCATATTCGACCTCGATAATATCGTAGCGGTGCTTAGACGAAGCCCTGCGTCGGTAGCATCATCAACACCGTCATCACGTCGTCGTGCTGACGGAACTCTGCCACAAAGCTCTGCTGGATTGGAGTTTGTGGGACGTCATCGAGCTGAACGTGTGCTGAACTCGGAGGTGCCGTACGATCGGTACTTGATCGGTCGGATCGTGAAGACGTACGACTACATCAACTGAGTTGTGCTAACGCTTCCGCTTTCGGTCTACGAGGGTACATGGACTACACTCTCCCCTCTCGTTGCTATGCATCACCATGATCTTGCGTGTGCGTAGGATTTTTTTGAAATTACAACATTCCCCAACACCAGACACGTTGTGTATGAGCCGTTCGGGACTCTGTAAGCCGTCAGGCATTAGCCTGTGTATATAAAGGGGTGATTCGGCGGCCGGTTAGGGCAAGAAACAACAAGTCAAGAACTAGGTCAAGCGTATTCGCTCCCTGGCATTCGAAACCCAAGCAATGACAACCTAAAGCAGGAGGAGGCCTTTACCTCATTGCGAGGGGCCGAACCTGGGTAAAAACTCTGTGTGTTCCTTGTCCCGTTTAACCCCTTCAAGCTAACTACGTTGCGATGGCTCCACACCTAAGTCCTCATGCTAGGGCATCTGCCGTGACAATTCCACGACAGTTGGCGCCCACCATGGGGCCAGCACACCGTGGTTTTGAGTTCTTGAAGAGCAGCTTCACAGGGCTCAAGGGATACGTCGTGGGCCAGATGACTAAGAGTCGTCACGGCAGGCTCTACATCGATGACGCGGGCTGGGTCCCCAAGTCCGGCTCAATTGAGTATGGGTATCGGGTCCCCTTCGGCGGAATTCATGTCTTCATTGGCAAGATTGGTGAGTTGGAAGCTGAGTCGGACACCTGCTCCGACATTGTCGAGATGGCTCAGCGCACGTGACCCACTAAGGTTCATGCCATCCCGAAGCATGTCTTTGTTAGCTTTGCTCAAGGAGTAAATCTGGAAGGAGGATATGAATCCAGTGGTGAGACGGCCGTCTATTCAGGCGATGAGTCCTCAACCGGTGAAACCAATTCCATGTATCAAGTTTAGGATGGCGTGCTTGGGGGCTGTTCTGATGGTGACAGTATTTCGGACCCCTACGAGCCGCCAAACCGGGTTACAATCTTCATGGCCAGTACACAGCCAAGACAGAATTCTTCAACTGCGGGAGCAATGATCTTTGGTTCAGCAACGACAACGATAGCTGGGGCAGGAGGCCTTGTGCGCCCGCCGGCTCAAGTTTTATATGATCTGTTGGAGGCTCTGGCAACGTAGTTGATGGCAGAGGTAACCCCAGCGAACCAAACACAACATAACGCGGACGTTGCAAAGTTACGCGATGAGATAGCCCAAGCCAAGGAGGATCTAAACGCTGAGAACACCCGGATGGCGATGGAGGAAGCCTCCTTGGGGAGGGAGGCGGAATGGCTTCAAGCAGAGAACTTTCACTTGAGCTTGGACCGGGACGCATCAATCGTTGTCTTTAACAGAAGGCATGTGAGTTGTTTACCCCCGGCGTACGATATGAGGAACCTTTTCAACACGCATGGGGCAGGAACTAGTAACCCGCCTGGCATGGATAGGGCCGTTGAGGCGGCGCCAACCGGAGCACTAGTTCAGCCACGTGCTGCAGACCCCCCATGTTTGAATTTCACCCCTCCTCAGCATGTTCTGATGCCCCCGGGTCATTATTCTAATTCTTTGGACAACATGGTAGCTGCGGCTACTCGATTGGTGGCTCTCCCAGTTCAAGATGAGTCACCAGCGGCGATGGAAATACGGTGAGATGGAGAACTTCTTCAAACGGCTGTGGCTCAATAGGCGGCTTATTCATACAGTCGTGATCGGATTGATTCAACCCCACGTCCAAGCCGGAGTTATAGCAGATACATTGATGAACCGGCTGTATCAAGCAGTGAGCGGCATCGCAATTAGCCTCGTAGGACTGACCCGCCGCATGCTGGTAATGATGCTCAGGCTTTGGTGGACCAGGGTAGAGCGTGGCGTGAGGCTGAGCTGGTGGCTCAGTTGGCGGCTCAACAACAATCTTCGTTTATCCGCCAGCGTCTGTGGAGGCAGCAGTGACCTCTAGAACATTGGGTGTGCCATGTTTCGTGTCGACTCTACGCAATGAGCACTTGCCTAAGGATTTCAAGGGCCCCCGCTAGGTGCCTAACTACACGGCGGATCAGCCCCCACAGGCTTGGCTTGAGAGCTATGAGATGGCTATGGAGATGCTAGATGTTAGTGATGTTGCATGTGCTAAGTATTTCACCATGATGTTGGATGGGTCGGCTCATACTTGGTTAAAAGGGTTGCATGCTAACTCCATTGGGTCACGAGCGGAGTTGAAAAAGAAATTTATTCAAAAATTCAAAAACACATGTAAGCAGCCTATGTCGATTCTTGATTTGGACTCTTGCGTCCAGGGTGAGGGCGAGTCAACAACGAATTGGGTGCGCCGGATCTCACCCGTTATACACTCATCGGACAGTATCAAGGCCAGTTCAGCAGTCCTGATGTTAGAAAAGAATTACCGTTTTCTTCCCCTTAAGCAGAAATTGGGGCGGCTTAAGCGCAATTACAATGATATGGGGGAGCTCATGGCGGCTCTCGTCAAGTATGCCGACACTGATAGCACTATAGACCATAAGTCTGGTGAGGAGAAGTGTCACATCCCAAGTTCTGGTTTGCCTAGTGCTAGCCTCTGGTGTTGCATCATATTTATATTTGTTTGAAATTTGAAATGGGGATTGATTAAACCCTAGCACCAAATGAATTCAAATAGGCTCAAATAAAATCATTTTCAATGAACCCAGAATGCCCTTTGAAAATGTTCATGATTTCTAATAAAGGTGAAAACCTCTGCCAAAAATGATGAACATATTTCTAGGTCATTCCTGGATTTTTGAATTAAAACTTAAAGTATTTGAATTTGGGCATTTAAATGCTATAAATATTTTATTTGCCCAAATAATTCTGATAATGGTTGAGGGCTGCTGAAAAACATTTCAACAGTGCCCACAGTTTATTTCAGGATTTTTAAGAAAGGTTTAGTATTTTTACTAAATCCAGAAACAAAGACAAAAAATAGAAAAAAGAAAGACTTAGAAAAGAGAGAGAGAAGTTACCTAGCGCTTACCTGCACCACAACCGGCCCAGCTCCTGTTCTGGCCCAACCCACCACCTCAGGCCCCTGTCGTCTTCCTCCCTGGACAGAAGGAGAAGGGCGCGCGATTGCCGCGCGCGGGCACGCGTCCTGGCAAGCTCCTCCCTGCCTGCTAGCCCCAACCTCCACTGAGGGCGCCAAACAACTGCCCCGACACCTCTGGCTTGTCCACTCCTCCTCTCCCCTCCTCTGTCTCTCTCGCATGCAACCACAGAACACCATCGCTGCCGCGCTCGCTGCCACCGCTCCACCGCCTCCCCCTCGACCCCAACCGTGCATACGAGCTCCATATTGACGTACTCTACCTCCTCGACGAGCCACGAGGCCCCGGACGCGCTACAACACCGCCACCGCCACCGCCCTCTTCGTTCGGCCACCGAGATCGCCGGCGACCTCTCATCGTCACTAGCCCCTCCCCGAGCTCGCCGAGGCCTCCGTTCAATTCTATGTGAGCTACCGCTTCGAACTGCTCTCTTCCCGCCTCGATTGCGCCTTGTAGCCCTCGTTCTCACCGGAGTTGAAGCTCCCCGCCGTCGGCCATGTCGCCATCGTAGATACGGCCGCGCAAGCTCGCGTTCGAGCTCACCGCTGCACTCACCCCACTCCCGCGAGTCGAACACGACCATCCACGGCTCTTCCCGTGCCCCGCAGCACCCACACCGTTGTTGCCCGAACTCTGGCCGCCGCCTAGCTCGCTGCTGCCGTCACCACAGAACACTGCAGCGCCCCCTACTTGCTCCATCAGATGCCCGCGAGCTCCAGCTCACCGTAGAGACCAACCGCGGCTCAAACCGCGGCCTGTAGGCGAAACCGGAGCCGCTCCAGTGTGCCTCCGCCGCGTATTGGTCGCCGCCGGCGTAACTCCGGTGACACTAAAGAGTTAACGTCATTAGCAGCTAATGAGCCTGCTAATCACCCTTCTCGAGCCACTAACATGTGGGCCCCTGAGCCTAATTAGGTTAGTCTAAATTATCTATTTAGATTAGTGCTAATCCTGTGGACCCCACATATCAGCTTTGACTTTTCCAAAGTCAGCATTGACTAGTCCCACCTGTCATCCACCCAAACCAGCCCTGTTACACTGACCCATGGGTCCCAACCGTCAGGTTTGACCTGGTTGCCGCTGTTGACCTGCTGACGTCTTGCTGTCGTCATGTTGACGCAGTAAATGTTTTCTGAAGTTTTAAATAAATCAGAAATGATTTATTTATTTCAGAAAATATCCAAATCTTCAAAAATTCATATAAATTCAACCGTAACTCAGAATGAAATAACTTATATATGAAAAATGATCAGAAAAATCCAATCTAACCATCTGTACTAGTTTCATGCATGATAGAACAACTTATGGCTGCTGTTTAGTACAAATCATAAATGGCATTTGAATATCCACATATGGAGTTTGAATTTGAATCTTGGATTCAAACCAACTCCATTTAATCTGTTGCTAGTTGCATTAGCTTAAATCACAACATATTGACAAGTCAAGATCATGCATCGCATTGTGCATTGCATTGATTGTGTTCTTCCTTGTTTGCCAGTATTTGTTCGCTCTCAGTAGACGACGTTCCGACAATGAGTACGATGACACCGATGAAGAGCTATACTATCTTCATAAGTGCCAGGCAACCAACCCCCCCTTGTTCATTTCGATACAATCACACTCTCTCGCTTCTGCTCTCTTTTACTGCATTAGGACAACAATGACTCATGTGTTACTTGCTGCGGTAGTTGAACCCCTTATCCTCTGCATGACCTGTCATTGCCACAGTAAATAGATGAAACCCACTAGCATGAGTAGGAGTTGTTTGAGCCCTGATGTGCCTACTCATTCATGTTTGTTGTCATGCCTGCTACTGCTTAGAGTTGAGTTAGGTCTGGTTCATCGGGGATGAACTGGAATGTTGTGAACATGTCTACTGTGTGTGAGCTAAGTGTGTGAACATGATTTGGTAAAGGTAGCGGTGAGAGGCCATGTAGGAGTACATGGTGGGTTGTCTCACTGAAGCCGCCCTCAGGAACTAAGTTCCGTGTTTGTGATCCATGAACAGCTACTACCACTCATTGGGATCCTTAATTGACCTTCTCGGCTTCTTAATCACCCTTGTCCTCTGTCCAGGAGTTGCAAGTAGTTTCTGGTGTTTGTAGTATGCTGGAGGTCGTGGGCAGCGCTGACCCGAGGGGTGGGCTGTGATGCGGTCGGCACGTGGCACGGTGTACTGGGCGCCCGTTTGGTGTCTCGGGAACCCTGCACACATCGTTCGGGGCCGTATGTGGAAACGTCAAAGAGTTACTTGCAGTCGTAGTTCAGGATAGCCACCGAGTCAAAGCTGGCTTGCTGCAATTAAACCCCACCAACCCTTTGTTGATAATGATGCATATGTAGTTAGTTCTGATGTAAGTCTTGCTGGGTACATTTGTACCCATGTTTGCCTATTTTATGTTTTTGTAGAGAGACTTCAGTCTCACTAGTAGTTCCGCGTGGACTTTGACGTTTAGCTTGTTACCTCAGCTATGATCTTGTGTCCTCGGCAGGGTCTAGTAGATAGTCAGGCTTCTCAGCCTTTTTCATTTGTAGATGTCTGTACTCAGACATGTAAAGCTTCCGCTTGTGCTTTGACTTGTATGCTCTGAATGTTGGGTCATGAGACCCATGTTTGTAATATCTCGCTCCTTGGAGCCTATTGAATAAAATACTTGAGTTGTGGAGTCATGTTGTGATGCCATGTTGTATTTGCACATATCGAGCATATTGTGTGTATGTTATTGAAATGCTTGGTATGTGTGGGATTTGACTATCTAGTTATTTATCCTTGGTAGCCTCTCTTACCGGGAAATGTCTCCTAGTGCTTCCACTCAGCCTTGGTAGCTTGCTACTACTCCGGAACACTTAGGCTAGTCGTCATGTGTCCTTCTTCGTTCCTGTGTCTGTCCCTTCGGGGAAATGTCACACGGTGTCTACTGGAGTCCTGTTAGCCTACTACTGCCCGGTTTACTGGAGTCCTGCTAGCCCAGCTGCTACAGCCCGAACTCACTCGCTGATGACCGACACGTTCGTTGCTAGGTCATGTATGTCTGTCCCTATAAGTTAGTGCCACTTTGGGTTCACGACTAGCCATGTCATCCCGGGCTCCTTGTCATATGGATGCTAGCGACACTATCATATACATGTGCCAAAAGGCACAAACGGTCCTGGGCCTGGTAAGGCGACACCTGTGGGAATACCGTGCATGAGGCCGCAAAGTGATATGAGGTGTTACATGCTAGATCGGTGTGGCATTGAGTCAGGATCCTGACAGATTTGGTATCAGAGCAAGACTGCCTGTAGGATTACCATGCCAAACTGATCGAAGTTGAGTCTAGAAATTCTTTAGTTATATAAGGGAATTGATTGTGGGATGGAACATAAGGCTCTTTTTACTCCTTATACCTTATGCCTTCTGAACTGAGTCATCCTATCTTTCTACGGGGTTAAGGAACTAGGCTTTCTCTTCTTTCTATCGGGATCACGTGTTTCTAATCAGTAGACTCATAAGTTTGTTGAATTCAAGCCTCAGTTTAGTTTCTACTATCTCCGTGTATGCATAGTTGATCTCAGAACCTTGATATTATGATGGTCGAGTGGTTATGCCACCATTTGCAGGATGTCTTAAATCTTTTCGAGCATTTACAACTGCTATTCTGTCCGAGTCATCCCAGGTTTCTAAACAGTCCAATGCATTTGCAAATCTCTTCTTAACGTTCCAATGTTCCTTTGGCCAGATTAACCACACTAACTAGTGTGTTGAGGTACTTCATTGCCTCGGCATATAGGTTGGAGATATTATTATGACCCTAGGTGTCTTAGCTAATTGCCTAGTAATCTAGCCACGTTTTGTGTTCCCAGTGTGATCATTCTGGCCGTCATTCACGAAAGCACCCCGTGATGCAATTTAGTTAGTAGGTATTCTATTCCTGCGTGTTTGAACCCAAGATTCACCCTACTTACTTCATGTTGATAGTGTTTGCTCATTCCTTTAGGTTATTAGTAACCTTTGCATTAGTCGTCGAGGTCCGTGGTATTTCCTTCTTCCAAATACTATGAACTACTTATGGCAGAAGTTTGTTGGATCAAAAGATCACAACAGGAGTGCTCTAGGTGAGTTCTCCATTCTATATTGTGACTCTGCCAGTTCAACCTTTCTGCATGGGTTATCCGAAAGAAATATGTTGAACTCGTTCGACATGCTAGCCCATGCATCCACAACTCAGAAAATCATATGTTCTTTTGGGTTGTCCCTCTTTAGTTGTCCTCTGACCTCATCTATCAATTGATAGTAAAGAGTACGCGTGCATTCATTCATTGATGCATATTACTCTTGTGGTCCGTCAAGCCATTCTGTTCAGAATGACTAGGAGAAACAAACTCCAGTACCTCGTCCACATCCAGGATTGGGTCAAAGTAGTTGTATTCTGCAGATCAAAATGACAACCCAGCTTTTGATCTGTTCTACCTGAAGTATTACCCACTTTACGTCAGGAATGTCATGAGGATTGCACCTTCTCTTATGGATTCTTGACATAGTGATACTTCTCGCCATCATTATTCATTTCTCAGTTCCGTGTTGTCGCAACCGGAGTGCCAGCAAGTGAATCGTGATGTGTGAAATCAATACTCCTAGCAACCTTGTTGCTTGGTAGTTAAATGGACAACAATTTCATTCTTAGCGTGTTGGTTATTGAACCCTCATTCTAAGACTGATTGTGCTACCTAGTCCTTACTTCCGGTGCACTCTTTGATCAATGAGTTAGGATTATTTCAAATCCTCGCTCTATTGATCATATCTTCTTGCCCTGAAAAGCAAGATTGCTCTCGAGCTTATAACATATCAGTGGTTCATGATTTTCCGAATATCTTCTCGGAAGTATCACCAAGTTGTCACTTGACTGCTATGTTGAGTTCGTGATCAAGTTGGTTCTTGAAACCACCCTTTCTCCAAGAATCTGTGTCGGATACCCTAAGCTAGTTGGTTGAGCTAAACAACAACTTGGAGAGTTGGAAGATAAACGCTTGTCCGACTCAGTTCATTCCAAAGGGATATCCTTGTGAGTGTGTGCTAGAGGAAGATGATATCTTCATTGATTGATCCTCATGGTCAATTGCTGGATCTATTGTCTTATCAAAACTTTGATTTGAGTGTGGGCTATCATCGAATGAAAATCAGCACCAACGATGTTCGTAATGTTGTCTTACTTGTGGTTGATCCCTCAAGCATACACCATTACATCTTTTGGTCTGGCCCATGCTATCACCTTGTTCACATAATGGTGGAATTCGAGTGATATGGAAATTCTGATGAGTTGTTGTTGAACCCATCAACATCATTTTATCTCCTCCATAATTCATGATGAACATCAGGCTAGTGTTGGAAACTTGTGTAAGCATTTTCTTCGTGTTCCGTTCATGAAGGATATGCTTGGATGATAGGAGTGACTTCCTCTAATTCATGTGCACCTAATGTAAGTTGCCGCCATGAAATTGAGAAAGGTTTGTTTTGTTTCCTCTGGAATCGTCCCAAGCCAGTCATGCATGTGCAAAGTATACTATGGTTTGGTAGATTAATTACCTCCACTCCATATGTATTCCGTAGCACACCAAGCCACTGATTGATTTGTTTAAGGAGAAGAAGTTCCTTCTTAAGAGCTAGACTTACGCAAGGACTTCGATATCCTCGTTGATGGTTTCCAACCTGAACTCGGTAGCGTTTTATTGTAAGACTATTATGTTGTCATGCTTGTCTGGGACAGTGTGTTCACATGTGTGTAGCAGAGCCAGCTCATGTTTTGGAGCTTGCTACCATAGTCCATTTCCCTAGAATCTTGCAACGTCATCTCGTCAATTTGTGTTGCAAACTTTCGTATTTATTTCTAGACTTGAAGAGTCTGGAATATCCTAACGCCAACCAGATCTGAATCTCAGGAAGATGAGATGGTTGGAACGTTTCCCAAGAGCTATAATATTGGTCTCACTGTAACCTGGTAAAGTGGATGTCGTGGCCAACACACCCAGCCGGAAGGCCTATTATTATAGTATCTTGATTGAAGAACTTGGCCACCTCCCCAACGGACCTCGTAAGATTTACTTCCGTAGCTATTCCTTATGGAATTTTGAGCTGCCGAAGTCCGACCTATTACTTGATGTTCTAGATACCAGACCATTTCAATAGATGGGTTACGCTAGCACATCAAGGAGAACATTAGAAGCGGAGTGCTAAATGTCTCTCGGTCGATCATCCAGATTTTGCCCCCTTGGCCCCGCTAAGGTGAAATCTGAGAAAGTGTTATCTTTCTTTGCATTTACATCGTCCATCACTAATCATCATGGTAGTATGTTTTGTTGCCAGGATCCTTGACACGAATATTGGTAAAACCTTGATGAATATGAAATGCTCATGTCCTTGAGAGCACGCACAAGCACTAGGTGTTATCACCAGCACTAACTGGGATTGTTCCCAGTTTTCCTCGGTTATGCTATAGTCATTCCAACAGTGGAATCAGTCTCTACTGTTGAGCTTCTCCCCAGTTACTAGAATCATTCCCAGCATTTGCATTTTGTTTCCATCTGGCACCGCCATTGCGCCATCCTATCATGGGTCTCATCCATCTCCGATGATAAGAAAAATCATCCATTGCATTGTCTTCAACAAGGTAATCCACATCATCCATTCTAGTCTGGGTATGCCATTCTACCGAACCCCTCCAAACGATCGCTCAAGAATTGCCCTAGGCTGGTTTAGAGAGTCTCAATGATCTCTATATCAAAGGTAATTCTTTTTGCCACTTTAGGTAATAATCTATGAATCAACCTCCTCCAGGATGTCTCGCTGTGGTATCATGGCAACTCAACTCCTCGCTACATTGAAAACCATTCACCACCCTCTTAAGTGTGGAATTGTTGTCTATCTAGTGAACCCTCATCATCTGTTTCACTCCATCCCTCTAGAGGTGTGCTTCATGTCTCAGCTCGAGAGATGTTGCTATGTCTCATTCTGTGAGTTGATCATGAGTTGTTTGATCTTCGAGAAGATCGATCCTTCTAGAGTTTCCTTCCCCTCTCGTTGTCATGTTGGCTGGAGTTCTCTGAGCAGGACGATGAGACAAAGATGGTGATTGAATCAACGTTCATTTGAAGTGCAACCTGGATCGTGAAGATCGTGTTAGTTTGTGTTGCCCCTTCATCTTACCCTACGCTTGAATGTCGGGACGAGATTCTTGTTTAGTGGGGGTGAGTTGTCACATCCCTAGTTCTGGTTTGCCTAGTGCTAGCCTCTGGTGTTGCATCATGTTTATATTTGTTTGAAATTTGAATTGGGGATTGATTAAACCCTAGCACCAAATGAATTCAAATAGGCTCAAATAAAATCATTTTCAATGAACCCAAAATGCCCTTTGAAAATGTTCATGATTTCTGATAAGGTGAAAACCTCTGCCAAAAATGATGAACATATTTCTAGGTCATTCCTGGATTTTTGAATTAAATCTTAAAGTATTTGAATTTGGGCATTTAAATGCTTTAAGTATTTTATTTGCCCAAATAATTCTGATAATGGTTGAGGGCTGCTAAAAAACATTTCAACAGTTCCCATAATTTATTTCAGGATTTTTAGGAAAGGTTTAGTATTTTTACTAAATCCAGAAACAAAGACAGAAAATAGAAAACAGAAAGACTTAGAAAAGAGAGAGAGAAGTTACATGGCGCTTACCTGTAACACAGCCGGCCCAGCTCCTGTTCTGACCCAACCCACCACCTGAGCCCCCTGTCGTCTTCCTCCCTGGACAGAAGGACAGGGGCGCGTGGTTGCCGCGCGCGGGCACGCGTCCTGGCCAGCTCCTCCCTGCCTGCTAGCCCCCGCCTCCCCTGAGGGCACCACGCAACCGTCCCGACCCCTCTGGCCTGTCCACTCCTCCTCCCCCTCCTCTATCTCTCTCGCATGCAACCACAGAACGCCATCGCTGCCGCACTCACTGCCACCGCGTCCACCTTCTCCCCGTCGACCCCTCGCCATGCCTACGAGCTCCGTATCGACGTCCTCTACCTCATAGATGAGCCACGAGGCCCCGGACGCGTTGCAACACCGCCACCGCCCTCTTTGTTCGGCCACCGAGATCGCCGGTGACCTCTCATCGTCACCAACCCCTCCCCGAGCTTGCCGAGGTCTCCGTTCAGTTTTATGTGAGCTACCGCTTCGAACCCCTCTCTTCCCCGCCTCGATTGTGCCTTGTAGCCCTCGTTCTCACCGGAGCCGAAGCTCCCCGCCGCCGGCTATGTCGCCATCGTAGCTACGGCCGCGCAAGCTCGTGCTCGAGCTCACCGCTGCACTCACCGCTCTCCCACGAGTCGAACACGACCGTCCACGGCTCCTCCCGTGCCCCGCACCTCCCACACCGTTGTTGCCCGAACTCCGGCTGCCGCCTAGCTCGCTGCTGCCGTCACCATAGACCACCGCAGCGCCCCTTGCTTGCTCCATCAGATGCCCGCGAGCTTCAGCTTGCCGTTGAGACAAACCGCGGCTCAAACCGCGGCCTGTAGGTGAAACCGGAGCTGCTCCAGTGTGCCTCCGTCGCGTTTTAGTCGCCGCCGGCGTAACTCCGGTGATGCTGACGAGGCAACGTCATTAGCAGATAATGAGCCTGCTAATCACCCCTCTCGAGCCACTGACGTATGGGCCCCTGAGCCTAATTAGGTTAGTCTAAATTATCTGTTTAGATTAGTGCTAATCCTCTAGACCCCACGTATCAGCTTTGACTTTGCCCAAGTCAGCGTTGACTGGTCCCACCTGTCATCCACCCAAACCAGCCCTGTTACACTGACCCGTGGGTCCCAGCCATCAGGTTTGACCTGGCTGGCACTGTTGACCTGCTGACGTCTTGATGTCATCATGCTGATGCAGTAAATGTTTTCTAAAGTTTTAAATAAATCAGAAATGATTATTATTTCAGAAAATATCCAAAACTTCAAAAATTCATATAGATTCAACCGTAACTCAGAATGAAATAATTTATATATGAAAAATGATCAGAAAAATCCAATCTAACCATTTGTACTAGTTTCATGCATGATAGAACAACTTATGACTGCTATTTAGTAAAAATCATATAAATGGCATTTGAATATCCACATATGGAGTTTGAATTTGAATCTTGGATTCAAACCAACTCCATTTAATCTGTTGCTAGATGCATTAGCTCAAATCACAGCATATTGACATGTCATGATCATGCCTCATATTGTGCATTGCATTGATTGTGTTCTTCCTTGTTTGCCGATATTTGTCCCCTCTCAGTAGACGACGTTCTGACAATGAGTTTGATGACACCGATGAAGAGCTATACTATCTTCAGAAGTGCCAGACAAGCAAACCCCCTTGTTCATTCCGATACAATTCCACTCTCTCGTTTCTGCTCTCTTTTACTGCATTAGGACAACAATGACTCATGTGTTACTTGATGCGGTAGTTGAACCCCTTATCCTCTGCATTACCTGTCATTGCCACAGTAAATAGATGAAACCCACTAGCATGAGTAGGAGTTGTTTGAGCCCTGATGTGCCTACTCATTCAAGTTTGCTGTCATGCCTGCTACTGCTTAGAGTTGAGTCAGGTCTGGTTCATCGGGGATGAACTGGAATGTTGTGAACATGTCCTACTGTGTGTGAGCTAAGTGTGTGAACACAGTTTGGTAAAGGTAGCGATGAGAGGCCATGTAGGAGTACATGGTGGGTTGTCTCATTGAAGCCGTGCTCAAGAACTGAGTTCTCTGTTTGTGATCCATGAACAACTACTACCACTCATTGGGATCCTTAATTGACCCTCTCGGCTTCTTAATCACCCTTGTCCTCTATCCAGGAGTCGCAAGTAGTTTCTGGTGTTTGTAGTATGCTGGAGGTCGTGGGCAGCGCTGACCCGAGGGGTGGGCTGCGATGCGGTAGGCACGTGGCACGGTGTACCGGTCGCCCGTTTGGTGTCTCGAGAACCTTCACACATCGTTCGGGGCAGTATGTGGAAAGTTCGGCCGGACTCCCTGCGGATGGAACCTGAATAGGCGATAAACCTGGACTAGAGACTTGAGTGTTTAGGTAGGCCGTGGCCGACACCTTCGCCAGGCTTCCGCTTGAAGGTTGTAGAGATACATGACGTGTACATACCGGTAAGTGGCGAGAGCGCGTGTGAAGAAGTACACTCCTCCAGGGTTAACATAATCTATTCGAATAGGCGCGTCCGCGGTAAAGGACCTCTGGGTTGCCTATACAGTTCATAGACAAGTGAAAGTGGATACCCTAAAATACACAAGATAAACGTGAGTGCTATGGATGGCGTTCTCGTAGGGAGACAGGAGCGGATCCATGGTGGTGTATTGATATGGTGAATATGTGGACTCGTGTGCACCACCTCAAAAGAGTTACTTGTAGTCGTAGTTCAGGATAGCCACCGAGTCAAAGCTGGCTTGCTGCAGTTAAACCCCACAACACTTTGTTGATAATGATGCATATGTAGTTAGTTCTAATGTAAGTCTTGCTGGGTACATTTGTACTCACATTTGCCTATTTTATGTTTTTGCAGAGAGACTTCAGTCTCACTAGTAGTTCCGCGTGGACTTCGATGTTTAGCTTGTGACCTCAACTATGATCTTGTGTCCTCGGCAGGGTCTAGTAGATAGTCAGGCTTCTCAGCCTTTTTCATTTGTAGATGTCTATACTCAGACATGTTAAGCTTCTGCTTGTGCTTTGACTTGTATGCTTTGAATGTTGGGTCATGAGACCCATGTTTGTAATATCTCGCTCCTTGGAGCCTATTGAATACAATACTTGAGTTGTAGATTCATGTTGTGATGCCATGTTGTATTTGCACATATTGAGCATATTGTGTGTATGTTATTGAAATGCTTGGTATGTGTGGGATTTGACTATCTAGTTGTTTATCCTTGGTAGCATCTCTTACCGGGAAATGTCTCCTAGTGCTTCCACTGAGCCTTGGTAGCTTGCTACTGCTCCGGAACACTTAGGCTGGTCGGCATGTGTCCTTCTTCGTTCCTGTGTCTGTCCCTTTGGGGAAATGTCACGCGGTGTCTACTAGAGTCCTGTTAGCCTGCTATAGTCCGGTTTACCGGAGTCCTGCTAGCCCTGCTGCTACAACCCAGACTCACTCAATGATGACCGACACGTTCGTTGCTGGGTCATGTATGCATGTCCATGTAAGTTAGTGCCACTTTGGGTTCACGACTAGCCATGTCAGCCCGGGCTCCTTGTCATATGGATGCTAGCGACACTATCATATACGTGTGCCAAAAGGCGCAAACGGTCCCGGGCCTGGTAAGGTGACACCCGTGGGAATACCGTGCGTGAGGCCGCAAAGTGATATGAGGTGTTACATGCTAGATCGGTGTGGCATTGAGTCGGGGTCCTGACAAGAAGACTGGGAAAGGAGGAAGAGTGGCAATGCAAAGGGACAACATAACACGGCGAGTCAAGGTGGCAATGGTAAATATAAGGCGGACTACGGTTTAGACTTCATGGCTAACATCGCTACATAGAGTAATAACCAATGTCGTAAGGGGAAAATGCCAGCGCCCCTATTTGGAGGGCCGAAGTTCAACCTTGAGGCCATGATGAATCAGCCTTACCCAAAGCACGAAACCCAAGATAAGCTGGCCAGTCATATGTTGAAAGATTGCTTCATCATGAGGGAGTATAGAAACTCTAATTTTTTCCAGAATAATCATGGCCCGCATGGCGGTTCAGGATCTGTCTCTCATGGACCTGGGTTTGGAGGTGGCGGTTCAAGCTCTGGTTTCCTGGGCCAAGGCAATCAAGGTTGTTTTAATCAGCAATCTGGCCAAGGGAATGAGCAGCAGCAGTCTGGTTATCAGAGCAATCCAAAGCAGCTGAATAGTGGTCAATATCATGTGTTCACCACAAGTCTGTGCAAACGAGATCAGAAAATCCATAAGCGGGTGGTGAACACCACTGAGCCGGCAGTGCCTCATTATTTGAGGTGGTCTGAGTAGCCTATTGTATGGAGCCGTGAGGATCACCGCCCTGGGTTGATAATCTAGGTCAGTTGGCATAGGTGATTGCTCCTCAGGTAGGATGGCATAAGCTTAAAAAGGTGCTCATGGATGGGGGCAGTAGCATCAATATCCTTTACTATGACAATTTTATCGTATGAATTTGACTGACAAAGATCTTAAGAAGTCTTCTACTATTTTCCATGGGGTGGTGCCTGGTAAGTCGGCGTATCCAGTGGGCAAGATAACCCTGGAGGTGGCCTTTCGAGATGACCGTGATTCCAGAGCTGAGAAGCTGACCTTTGAGGTGGTCAAGATCAAGAGCCCGTATCATGCTTTGTTCGGGCGGCTGGCTTTGATACGTCTCCAATGTATCTATAATTTTTGATTGTTCCATGCTATTATATTACCTGTTTTGGATGTTTATGGGCTTTATTTTACACATTTATATCATTTTTGGGACTAACCTACTAACCGGAGGCCCAGCCCGTATTGTTGTTTTTTTGCCTATTTCAGTATTTCGAAGAAAAGGAATATCAAACGGAGTCCAAACGGAATGAAACCTTCGGGAGCGTGATTTTTGGAACAAACGTGATCCATAGGACTTGGAGTGCAAGCCAAGAAGCAGCCGAGGCGGCCACGAGGGTGGAGGGCGCGCCCACCCCTCCTAGGTGCGCCCCCTGTCTCGTGGGCCCCTTGGCGGCCACCGACGTAATTCTTCCTCCTATATAAGCCTACGTACCTCGAAAACATCCAGGTAGCCACCAAAGAAATATTTCCGCCACCGTAACCTTCTGTATCCGTGAGATCCCATCTTGGAGCCGTCGTTGGTGTTCTGCTGGAGGGGGAATCCACCATGGAGGGCTTCTACATCAACACCATAGCCCTTCCGATGAGTTGTGAGTAGTTTACCATAGACCTTCGGGTCCATAGTTATTAGCTAGATGGCTTCTTCTCTCTTTTTGGATCTCAATACAATGTTCTCCCCCTCTCTTGTGGAGATCTATTTGATGTAAACTCTTTTTACGGTGTGTTTGTCGATATCCGATGAATTGTGGGTTTATGATCAAGTTTATCTATGAATAATATTTGAATCTCCTCTGAATTATTTTATGTATGATTGAGTTATCCTTGCAAGTCTCTTTGAATTATCGGTTTGGTTTGGCCTACTAGATTGATCTTTCTTGCCATGGGAGAAGTGCTTAGCTTTGGGTTCAATCTTGTGGTGTCCTTACCCAGTGACAGAAAGGGTTGCAAGGCACGTATTGTATTGTTTCCATCGAGGATAAAAAGATGGGGTTTATATCATATTGCTTGAGTTTATCCCTCAACATCATGTCGTCTTTCTTAATGCGTTACTCTGTTCTTATGAACTTAATACTCTAGATGCATGTTGGATAGCGGTCGATGTGTGGAGTAATAGTAGTAGATGCAGTCAGGAGTCGGTCTACTTGTCACGGACGTGATGCCTATATACATGATCATGCCTAGATAATCTCATAATTATTCGCTTTTTATCAATTGCTCGACAGTAATTTGTTCACCCACCGTAATACTTATGCTATCTTGAGAGAAGCCACTAGTGAAATCTATGGCCCCAGGGTCTATCCTTTATCATATAAGATTTCAATCTACTTTTATTTGCATCTTTATTTTCTGCATCTATATTACAAAATACCAAAAATATATTTATCTTATCATATTATCTCTATCAGATCTCACTTTCGCAAGTGGCCATGAAGGGATTGACAACCCCTTTATCGCGTTGGTTGCGAGTTCTTTGTTTGTTTGTGTAGGTTCGTGGGACTTGTGAGGAGCCTCATACTGGATTGATACCTTGGTTCTCAAAAACTGAGGTAAATACTTACGCTACTGTGCTGCATCACCCTTTCCTCTTTAAGGAAAACCAACGCAAGCTCAATATGTAGCAAGAAGGATTTCTGGCGCCATTGCCGGGGAGGTCTTCGCTCAAGTCAAGACATACCAAGTACCCATCACAAAATCATCTCCCTCGCATTTACATTATTTGCCATTTGCCTCTCGTTTTCCTCTCCACCACTTCACCCTTGCCGTTTTATTTGCCCTCTCTTTCCCAATCTCATCTCTTTTCCGCTTGCCTTTTTCTTCCTCTCTCTTTCACTTGCCTTTTTCTGTTTGCTTGTGTGCCTGTTTGTCCTCATGGCTTTGCCTAAAAGTACTAACCTCCTTCTTAGGAGGTTCGAAGAGATTGAATCAAATATTAGAAGCTTTATGACATTGCAATTTGAGCATAATAATTTCTTCAGAAAAGAGCTTAAAGAACAAAAAGATTTTTTGGGCTTTATGAATAAGGAGCTTGATGATATGAATAAAGAATTTTATGGTGTGAACTCTCAAATTATCCAGCTTGAGAAGGCTATAGCCCAAATTTCAGATAAGCAAGCCACCTTAGTCAATAAGATGGCTGCCAAACCAGAAAAGTTAGATGAAAATAATGATGAATATCTTAAAGTTATTGATGTGTCCCCTATTAAATCTTTCTTTTGCAATATGAATCTTGATAATAATTGGACTGGAGATGAGTCAACTTTATTTAGAAGGTGTCCCAAGAATTCAGAGTTTTTAGATCTTGATGCTAAATTTGGTAAAAGTGGGATTGGAGAGGTCATGACTTTAAATAGTATTAAACCCACTATCTCGGATTTCAAGGAATTTGATTATGATAATTGTTCTTTAGAAAGTTGTATTTCCTTGTTACAATCCGTTGTTAATTCTCCTCATGCTTATAGTCAAAATAAAGCTTTTACCAAACATATTGTTGATGCCTTGATGCAATCTTTTGATGAAAAACTTAATTTGTAAGTTTCTATACCTAGAAAACTTAATGATGAATGGGAACCTACTATAAAGATTAAAATCAAAGACTATGAGTGTTTTGCTTTGTGTGATTTGGGTGCTAGTGTTTCCACGATTCCGAAAACTTTATGTGATATTCTAGGTTTCCATGATCTTGACGATTGCTCTTTAAATTTGCACCTTGCGGATTCCACCATTAAAAAGCCAATGGGAAGAATCAATGATGTTCTAATTGTTGCAAATAGATATTTGGTGCCCATTGATTTTATCGTTCTTGATATAGATTGCCATCTTTCTTGCCCTATTATTCTTGGTAGACCTTTCCTTAGAACGATTGGTGCGATTATTGATATGAAGGAATGGAATATTAGATTCCAATTTCCATTAAAGAAAGGCATGGAGCACTTTCCAAGAAAGAAAGTCAAATTACCTTATGAATCTATCATGCGAGCTACCTATGAATCAAGTGCCAAAGATGGCACTACTTAGATCTATCTTCGCTTTTATGCCTAGCTAGGGGCGTTAAACGATAGCGCTAGTTGGGAGGCAACCCAATTTTCTTTGTGTTTTTTTGGTTTTGTTCCTGTTTAGTAATAAATTTTGCATCTACTTTCTGTTTAGATGTGTTTTCATGTTTTATTTAGTGTTTTTGCCAAGTAGAACCTATAGGATAACCTATGATGATAGTGGTTTTGATTCTGCTGAAAAAACAGAAACTTTGCGCTCACGAGAAACAATTCAATAAATCACAGGAACGAGATTTTGCATTGATTCTTTTTGCTGATGTTCAATAAAAACAATTTTTAGGACTTCCTATTTTGGTAGGATTTTTAAGGTTCCAGAAGTTTGCGTTAGTTACAGATTGCTACAGACTGTTCTGTTTTTGACAGATTCTTATTTTTGTGTGTTGTTTGTTTATTTTGATGCATCTATGGCTAGTATATAAGGGTATGAACATAGAGAACTTGGAATACAGTAGGTTTAACACAATTATAAATAAAGAATGAGTTCATTACAGTACCTTATGTGGTGGTTTTGTTTTCTTCCACTAACGGAGCTTATGAGATTTCTTGTTCAGTTTTGTGTTGTGAAGTTTTCAAGTTTTGGGTAGAGATTTGATCAACTATGGAATAAAGGGTGGAAAAAGCCTAAGATTGGGGATGCCCAAGGCACCCCAAGATATTCAAGAATAGCCAAAAGCCTAAGCTTTCTCTTTCGCCTTCGTTCATTGGTAACTTTACTTGGAGCTATATTTTTATTCGCCACATGATATGTGTTTTGCTTGGAGCGTCGTGTATTATATTAGTCTTTTCTTTTTAGTTTACCACAATCATCCTTGCTGTAACACACCTTTTGGGAGAAGCCTACTCGGTTCAAATTCATTAGAATACTCTATGTGCGTCACTTATATCTTTTGAGCTAGATAGTTTTGCTCTAGTGCTTCACTTATATCTTTTAGAGCACGACGGTGGATTAATTTTGAAGAAATTTCTTGATCTCTCATGCTTCACTTATATTATTTTGAGAGTCTTTTAGAACAACATGGTATTTGCTATGGTTATAAATTGGTCCTAGAATGATGAGCATCCAAGTTGGGTATAATAAAAACTATCATAGGAAGTAAATTGGATGCTATGATCAACTTGATACTTGATAATTGTTTTGAGATATGGAGGTAGTGATATTAAAGTCATGCTAGTTGGGTGATTATGAATTTAAAGAATGCTTGTGTTGAAGTTATCAAGTCCCGTAGCATGCACGTATGGTTAAAGTTGTGTAACAAATTTGAAACATGAAGTGTACCTTGCTTGTGCATCCTTATGAGTGGCGGTCGGGGACAAGCGATGGTCTTTTCCTACCTATCTATCCCCCTAGGAGCATGCGCATAGTGATTGTTTTTGATGACTTCTAAATTTTCGCAATAAGTATATGAGTTCTTTTGACTAACATTGAGTCCATGGATTATACGCACTTTTACCTTTCCATCATTGCTAGCCTCTTCGGTACCGTGCATTGCCCTTTCTCACCTTGAGAGTTGGTGCAAACTTCGCCGGTGCATCCAAACCCCGTGATATGATACGCTCTATCACACATAAACCTCACTATATCTTCCTCAAAAAAGCCATCATACCTACCTATTTATGGCATTTCCATAGCCATTCCGAGATATATTGCCATGCAACTTTCCACCGTTCCGTTCATCATCATCATGACATACATTACTTTTGTCATATTGCCATTGCATGATCATTTAGTTGACATCTTATTTGTGGCAAATCCACCATGCATAATTTTCGTACATGTCACTCTTGATTCATTGCACCATCCTGGTACACCGCCGGAGGCATTCATATAGAGTCATATCTTGTTCTAGTTTCGAATTGTAATTCCTATGTTGTAATCAATAAAAGTGTGATGATCATCATTAATAGAGCATTGCCCAAAAAGAAAAGAAAGAAAATAAAAGAAAAAAAGGGGGAAGAAAGGCCAAAAGAAAAAAAAGTCCCAAAAAAGAAAAAAGAAAAAAAGAAAAAAAAGGAGAATAAGAAAAAATAAAATAAAAAGGGGCAATGCTACTATCTGTTTTTTCAAACTTGTGCTTCAAAGTAGCACCTTGTTCTTCATGTAGTGAGTCTCATATATTGTGCTTCAAAGTAGCACCATGTTTTTCATATAGAGAGTCTCATATGTTGTCACTTTCATATACTAGTGGGAATTTTTCATCATAGAACTTGGCTTGTATATTCCTACGATGGGCTTCCTCAAATGCCCTAGGTCTTCGTGAGAAAGCAAGTTGGATGCACACCCACTAGTTTTATTTTGTTGAGCTTTCATTCATTTATAGCTCTAGTGCATCCGTTGCATGGAAATCCCTACTCCTCATGTTGATATCAATTGATGGGCATCTCCATAGCCCTTGATTATCCTCATCAATGTGAGACTTTCTCATTTTTTTTGTCTTCTCCACACAATCCCCAATCATTATTCTATTCCACCCTTAGTGCTTTATCCATGGCTCACGCTCATGTATTGCGTGAAGGTTGAAAAAGTTTGAGATTATTTAAGTATGAAACAATTGCTTGGCTTGTAATCGGGGGTATAGAAGGTGGGAACATCTTTGTGTGATGAAAATGAAGCATAGCCTAACCATATGATTTTGTAGGGATGAACTTTCTTTAGCCATGTTATTTTGAGAAGACATGATTGCTTTTATTAGTATGCTTGAAGTGTTACAATTTCTTATGTCAAAATGAACTTTTATTTTGAATCATTTGGATCTGAACATTCATGCCACATTAAAGAGAAATCACATTGAGAATTATGCTAGGTAGCATTTCACATCAAAAATTCTGTTTTTATCATTTACCTACTCGAGGACGAGCAGGAATTAAGCTTGGGGATGCTTGATACGTCTCCAATTTATCTATAATTTTTTATAGTTCCATGCTATTATATTACCTATTTTGGATGTTTATGGGCTTTATTTTACACATTTATATCATTTTTGGGACTAACCTACTAACCGGAGGCCCAACCCGTACTGCTGTTTTTTTGTGCCTATTTCAGTATTTCTAAGAAAAGGAATATCAAACGGAGTCCAAATGGAATGAAACATTCGGGAGCGTGATTTTTGGAACAAACGTGATCCAGAGGACTTTGAGTGCAAGCCAAGAAGCAGCCGAGGCGGCCACGAGGGTGGAGGGTGCGCCCCCTGTCTCATGGGCCCCTCGGGCGGTCACCGACGTACTTCTTCCTCCTATATAAGCCTACGTACCCCGAAAACATCCAGGGAGCCATCGAAGAAATATTTCCGCCACCGTAACCTTCTGTATCCGCGAGATCCCATCTTGGAGCCGTGGCCCGCGTTCTGCTGGAGGGGGAATCCACCATGGAGGGCTTCTACATCAACACCATAGCCCTTCCAATGAGTTGTGAGTAGTTTACAACAGACCTTAGGGTCCATAGTTATTAGCTAGATGGCTTCTTCTCTCTGTTTGGATCTCAATACAATGTTCTCCCCCTCTCTTGTGGAGATCTATTCGATGTAAACCCTTTTTGTGGTGTGTTTGTCAAGATCCGATGAATTGTGGGTTTATGATCAAGTTTATCTATGAATAATATTTGAATCTTCTCTAAAATCTTTTATGTATGATTGAGTTATCTTTGCAAGTCTCTTTGAATTATCGGTTTGGTTTGGCCTACTAGATTGATCTTTCTTGCCATGGGAGAAGTGCTTAGCTTTGGGTTCAATCTTGCAGTGTCCTTACCCAGTGACAAAAAGGGTTGCAAGGCACGTATTGTATTGTTGCCATCGAGGATAAAAAGATGGGGTTTATATCATATTGCTTGAGTTTATCCCTCCACATCATGTCATCTTTCTTAATGTGTTACTCTGTTCTTATGAACTTAATACTCTAGATGCATGCTGGATAGCGGTCGATGTGTGGAGTAATAGTAGTAGATGCAGGCAGGAGTCGGTCTACTTGTCACGGACATGATGCCTATATACATGATCATGCCTAGATAATCTCATAATTATTCGCTTTTCTATCACTTGCTCGACAGTAATTTGTTCACCCACCGTTATACTTATGCTATCTTGAGAGAAGCCACTAGTGAAACCTATGGCCCCCGGGTCTATCCTTTATCATATAAGCTTTCAATCTACTTTTATTTGCATCTTTATTTTCTGCATCTATATTATAAAATACCAAAAATATATTTATCTTATCATATTATCTCTATCAGATCTCACTTTCGCAAGTGGCCGTGAAGGGATTGACAACCCCGTTATCGTGTTGGTTGCGAGTTCTTTGTTTGTTTGTGTAGGTTCGTGGGACTTGTGAGGAGCCTCCTACTGGATTGATACCTTGGTTCTCAAAAATTGAGGGAAATACTTACGCTATTGTGCTGCATCACCCTTTCCTCTTCAAGGAAAACCAACGCAAGCTCAAGATGTAGCAGGCTTATGCCAAGTTTATGGAGCGACCGTGTTATGTTTTGTTTGCAGCTTAAAATGTCGGGTCATAAGGGCACCATTATGATGCGCGGTGATAGGAAGATTGGTCTGGGTGCTCTAGGTGATGCTGCATATGCTGAGTCGGACTGTGCCACTAAGGAGTTAAAGTTTTATAAAGATAATGTTGACCTGGCGAATATGGCGCCTTTGAAGAAGCCAACTACAGAGAATGACCCCCTGTTGAAGTTTAATTCGACAGATGATACTAAGATGGTTGATTTTGTTCCCGGTGACTCGTCCAAGCAGTTCAGCATCAGTGCTCATATGGATCCAAAATAGGAAAGCGCGCTCATCGAGTTCATCCGTGAGAACCGGTACATCTTTGCATGGAAACCTTCTGACATGCCAGGTGTACCGAGGGAACTCGCTGAGCACACTCTTAATGTGGATCCAAAGTTTAAACTGGTCAAGCAATTCCTTCGTCGTTTTAACGAAGAAAGGCGCAAGGCAATTGGTGAAGAAGTGGCCCGGCTCTTGGCGGCAAGGTTCATCATTGAAGTTTTTCATCCTGAGTGGTTGGCTAACCGATGCTCGTACTTAAGAAAAACAACACTTGGCATATGTGTGTGGATTATACAGAACTTAATAAGGCCTGTCCGGCTGACCCTTTTGCTCTCCCTCGTGTTGATCGGATTATTGATGCCACGGCGGGTTGTGAGCGTTTGAGCTTTTTGGATGCTTATTCTGGTTATCATCAGATCAAGATGGAGGTTAAGGACCAGGAGAAGACAACTTTCATCACTCCCTTTGGAGCCTTCTGCTATGTGTCTATGCCTTTCGGCTCAAGAGTGCTCAGGCGACTTACCAACGGTGTGTTCAAGATTGCCTCCATGACCAGATTGGGCGCAATGTTCACGCCTATGTGGATCATATTGTTGTGAAATCCAGGAAGAAGGAGACTTTAATAGATGATTTAAAAGAGACCTTTGACAATCTCCGAGTCTATAAAATGATGCTTAACCTGACCAAGTGTGTTTTTGGCGTGCCAACAGGCAAACTATTGGCTTCCTGGTTTCTGAGAGAGGCATCGAAGCTAACCCGGAGAAAATCAAGGCTATCACTTCTTTGGTTAAGCCGACATGTATCAATGATGTCCAGCGTTTGGCGGGTCATATTGTAGCTTTGAGCCAATTTATAAGCCGCCTGTGAGAGAAGGTCGTCCCTTTGTATCAAATGATGAAGATGACAGATAACTTTGTCTGGAGTGATGCGCTAACAAGGCATTTGAGGCGCTTAAGAGACAACTGGTTGAACCACCGGTTCTTGCAGCTCCTATTGAGAAGGAGCCCTTGCTTTTATATGTGGTCGCAAACAACAGAGTTGTCAGTGTGGCAGTTGTGGTTGAAAGGAAGGAGTCAGGCAAAGAGTATCCATTTCAAAGGTCGGTTTATTATGCCAGTGATGTGCTCATTGAGTCTAAGCAGCGATACCCATATTGGCAGAAATTGGTTTACGTCATGTTCATGGCTAGCCGCAAGTTGAAGCAATATGCCTTGGTCATCCCATCACTGTGGTTAGTTCTGATCCCTTGGGGGATATTATTCAAAATAGAGAAGCCACAGGTAGGGTAGCTAAGTGGGCCATTGAGCTTGGACCCCATAGCTTGAAGTATGTGCCTCGGACGGCTATAAAATCTCAAGCACTTGTGGACTTCATCAATGATTGGACAGAACTGCAGATGCCTGAGGATAAGCCGGATAACACATATTGGACTATTCATTTTGATGGATCCAGGTAATTGGAAGGCTTGGGGGCTGGAGTTATATCGACTTCCCCACGAGGTGATAAATTTTGTTATGTTTTAAGGTTGATGTTCCCTTGTACTAACAATGCAGCTGAGTATGAAGCCTTACTCCATGGTCTTCGGATGGCTAGAGATGAATCTAAGCCGGGTGAGGTGTTTTGGCGACCCAGACGGTGGCTCGGCAAGTGTCACGAACTTGCGATTCAAAGGATCCACTCACGGCGGCTTATCGCTGAGAGGTTGATACTACTGCTGGTCATTTCAAAGGTTATCAAGTGGAGCATGTTGATCGCAGGAAAAATGAAGCTGTTGATGCTTTAAGCCGGCTGGGGTCAGTGTAAGCCGGTACCCCCTAATGTTTTCCTCGATGTTTTGCATAACCCATCAGTTAAATTGCCTACGGAAGAAGATCTTGCAATTCCTGACCCGGAGACACAATTGGTGGCGGCTCTCCATGTTATTCCTGATTGGACTATTCCATATTTGGCTTATATGACCCGGGGCGAGTTACCTAAGGATGAAACCTTGGCCAGGCAAATAATCTGATGGTCTAAGTCAATGACTATTTTCAATGGTGAGCTACATAGATGCAGTGTTAGAGGGGTGTTTCAGCGATGCATTTCTCCTGAGGAGGGCCGTGAAATTCTAAGGGAGATTCATGAAGGAGATTGCGGCCATCATGCCGGCTCTAAATCCCTAGTTTCTAAGGCTTTCCGTCATGGGTTTTATTGGCTGACGGCTCATGCTGATGCGGAGGATCTAGTTAGTAAATGTGATGGCTGTCAGAAATTTTCAAGACGAGCTCATGTGCCGGCTCAAGAGTTGAGGATGATTCCAATTACTTGGACGTTTGCAGTCTGGGGGCTGGATATGGTTGGTCCTTTTAAAAGGTCCAAGGACAAAAGACTCATCTTCTGGTAGCTATTGACAAGTTTACAAAGTGGTTTGAAGCTGAGCCAATCAGCAAATGTGATGCAGCAACGGCGGTTCAATTCATCAAAAAGGTGATCTTTCATTTTGGATACCCTCATAGTATCATCACTGATAATGGTACTAATTTGTCTAAGGGTGCAATGAAATAATTCTACCAACAAGAGCATATCCGGCTTGATGTATCGTCGGTGGCTCACCCCCAGTCTAATGGACAAGCTGAAAGATCCAATCAAGAAATCTTGAGAGGTATAGAACCCCGGCTTATGGTCCCTTTCCAGATGACGCCGGGTTGTTGGGTGGAAGAATTGCCCTCAATAGTTTGGAGTATCAATACCACCCCCAACAGATCTACGAGTTACACGTCTTTATTCATGGTTTACGGAGCAAAGACGGTTCTCCCTAGTGACATATGTCACGACTCACCCCATGTGGTGGCTTATGTTGAAGCCGATAATGATAAGGCACGTCATGATGTTGTTGACCTTTTAGATGAAGAGCGTGACCTTGCGGCGGCTCATTTGGCGATTTACCAGCAAGATCTATGTCGTTGTCACAGCCGCCGGGTTAAAACCAGGACCTTTCAAGAAGGAGATTTAGTGCTCCGGATCATCCAAGATCAAATTGACATGCACAAGTTATCCCCACCTTGGGAAGGGCCCTTTGTGGTCAGCAAAAATCTAAACAACGGGTCATACTACCTTATCGATGTTCGAGACCACAAGGACTCACACACGTCGGAGGAGGAGACCCGCCGACCATGTAATATTGCTCATCTTCGACCTTATTACACCTGAGCCATCGGCTCTTGTGATGTACATACTGTTACCAATGTATATATTATGATTAGTATAATAAAGTCGGCATCCCTGATGATTCAGCGCCTCTGTCATTTCATTTCTGAGAATTTGAATCTTTATTGTTACTTCATAAGGTCACTTGGGGGCTTCCTGCTAATTGAGCATAGCTATGACTACCCTTTTGATCCGTCTTGTATGCCTTGATTGCAAAATACTTGGGGGCTTCCTTCTCATTGAGCATAGCTATGATTACCCTACTGGTCCGGCTTGTACACCTGGATCAAAATATTACTTGGGGGCTCCTTGTTAACTGAACAGAGCTTTGTTGTCCCTCGTAATAGGCTTGGACGCCAGGTGTATTCACCAAAAATCCGTGTTATCTTGCCTTTGTAAGCTTGCCACTCCGACTAGGTAATCCTGGAATGACTCGCTGTACTCTTGACAGTCAATCTTATAAAGACCCTAAACTTGCCAAAGTTAAAACGGCGATTGGTCATGTGAGGCCCGAATTACAGGTTTGAATTAAGGAATAACTCAGTGGCTGTGCAGCCCTTGAATAGCACTTGATGTTGAGGCTTGGCAGCCTTTGAATGCCTTGTTTTTTTGGTTTATATTGACTATGAGTCTTTTTTGGTGATTTCTATTTGTACCATATTGTTATATGGTTGAAAGTTGATTCGGGCCATGATGCCTTGATCTATATTTGATAATACCCGGTGTATTGTTAACCTGGCCTGGCTTTGGACATTAAGTCGCCAATGTATGATGATCATATGTTTGGAGTCCTATACTCTAAAGAATTGGGATGTTACCCTTTGCTATCTATGGCATTGTAAGCAAACAGTATGAATAAATTGCACAGAGCACTGCGCTCTGAGCCTAGGCTGTTACCCTTACTGCATGTGGCATGATAAGCCTACAATATGCATGAGTATCACATGTATGATATTTATTTTGTTAGGATTATATGAGGTTTTGATAAACCGGACCTGGTTATGGACGATGTAGTCACCAGTGGTTTTTTAATGTGGGGTATTATGACCCGCCTTGGGGTAAACCGCCAAGGCACTTGTTCTCTGTTTGTATGCAGGGTTTATGACAACATGATCAGCAAGGTTGACAATGATTATGAGCATAAACAGTGGATCATTAAATAATATCAAAACGTCTCATAAAATGTTATGCAAATCAACATGCGCGATGGCATGGCAGATCATTGTTTTCAAGCTAGCCTATTACAAGGCCTGAGATGACCCAAAAGAATAAGTGTTTTCATAAAGTATTTCAACTAGCAAATGCTAAGCTGGCTTTTGGATTACTGGTCTTGACCTTGGTGGGTAGAGGATTCCGGGTCATCTCGCACCGGTTCATCTCCTTCCTCTTCACCCGTTGGCTGGAAGTCAGGGGTGGCCCAATTGATCCAAGTCAAAGCTTTGAATACAACTTCGTCATAAATAAGTGTGGAGGGGTCAATATCAGCGGAAAAGGTATGCTTACGGATTAGAGGAATAAGCTCTTGGGAGTCGTGAACCGACGCCTTCACCTTCTTGTTATTAACATCATAAGTTGCCTGGTAATGAGACAAGTTCGTATCTTCACCCAATTTACTTGTTGTTGGACGCATTTCCCTTTCTATTGCAACAAAGTCGTCGGTGCTGAAGGGAGACGCGTCCTCCTTTACACTGGGGCAGTCGTTGACCAAGTCTTCTGGGTCAAGATCTGCTTGCCACGGCTTGGCCCGGGTTAGCGCAGTGATTGCACCAGCTCTTGCAGATGATAGCTTCAGATCTTGGGGCAGCACAGATAACTTTTCCATCGTGTCCTTGATAAGGGTTGGTGGCTGCTTCTTATGAGAGGCTGCAGAGATAGCTCGTTGCGCGCCAGTATACAATTGCTCTATCAAAGTATAGGCGGCTTTCAGCTTCATGCGCATATCTGCACCAAGATGGGCGATTCTGGAGCCGGCATTGCCAAACAAATCGATAAGCCGGATGAATGATTATTCAACTACATGTCTGGTAATGGATTGGAACAATGTTACTTACCAAATACAGCGGCGGTCATGGTGTTGATTTGATGTTTTAAACCGGACAGCTCTTCAGCCACCGGCTTAAGGGCTGCCTCTGCTTCTTCCGCTCTTTTTAACAGAGCTGCTTTGTCCGTCTCCTAGCTTGCTTGGTCAGCCTTGAAATTCTTCTTTAGCTTCTCCATCTCTGCCAAAGAGGTGGTTAATTATGATTTGGCCTTGGAGGTTTTAGATTGCTGAGACTTGATATTCTCTAGAAGGTCGGCGACTTGGGAGTCTTTCACATTAAGTTCAGCCTGCAGTAAGCAAATAACAGACGGTGTTACAAACATGCTATTTATAAGTCCCAAGCACAATACAACTATTTCACTTGGCACTTGGGGGCTAATGCACATTGCTCTTTTTAGAAGACAATTTCATGGTCACTCAGCTACATTATTGTGACTATAGCCGATACATGGGGGCTACAGGTGCAAAATTGAATCATTAATATTAAAAGTCCCGGCTTATCTTGACAAATTAAGCCCGCCCTTGGGGGCTACATGTGCAAAGTTGAAGCATTACTATTTGAAGTCCCATTTTATCTTGAAATTATAAGGCGGCCCTTGGGGGCTACTAGATTTGATCTACAAGGCTATTTAAAGTCTACAGTACATTCTATTCTATCATGTCCAGTAAACTTGGCGGATAATGGAAGTATATTCATATGAAGAGGGCCGTAGTGTTTACCTCAAAACACTCCTTCATCAAGTTAACTAAGCCGGCTTCAAAGTCGCGGCTTGTGTGTAGGCGATTCAGATATCCGGGGTGGATCTCTTGAGCATTGTAGTGAGCATAGCTCTCTACACTCACTGACCACTTGCCTTTGTCAGCAATGGACATTTCTTCCTTGGTGTTGTGCTTAAACAAGACAATGGGATTGCATGGCGCTGTATAACCAAGCCGAGTGATGGTAACATCATCAGCCTTTTCTTCAGTAGGCTTGATGGGACATTGCGGCTTGATGGGATTGGCGGCTTGGTGGTGGCTGGGTCAACATCATATGATCAATGGAGATGTTGTGTTCTTCCAGTGGCGGCTCACTGACTATGGCTTCAGGGGCATGGAGGGAGGTCTCTGTTGACTGCTACTTTGTCTCAGAAGGGTTTTTAGTGGTTTTTGTCACCTTCATTTTCTTGCTAGGCTTTGACGTAGCTCTGTGAACGAAGCACAAGATGAGGTTAACACAACAATTGAGTACATGATTGAAAGCAGAGAGTTAACATTCTTAGTCAGGCACATTTGAAGACTGGGACATGAGTCCCTTGAGTCGCCAGAGGAGGAATGAGATGTTCCCTGATAATTTGAGTCGAAAGGATTAAGAGGTTGTGAAAAAAGACCCGCCTTGGGATAAGTTAAGTTCGGAAATTGTTGAAACCTCTAGACGACACTTGCGGGGAGCTGGAGTGTTTAGTAAGACGGAGGACAGGATTCCGCCTTCGCTATTCCGGGTTGTGCGGCAAGCTTCATGTTGCTGCTTCTTCAAAATAAAGTTGGGATCCAAATAAGCCAAAGGATGAGAAAACCTTACTTTCTAGCTTGCTTGTCGAGTTTTCTATTTTGGCAGAGATTCTGAGCAAGAGGAAAGAACAATTACCTCTTCGTCACCCGCACGGCTGGCTTCTGCTTCATCTTGATAATAGTCATTGTCAATGAGATGTAAAAAAAATGAGCCAAGAGAGTCAAGTTCTACCTCCGACTCATCATCATCACCATCGTCATCTAAGTCAAGTAACTCCGAGAGGTCGTTCTTCTTCTTGGCTGGCTTTTTGTTGGCCTTGGTCTTGGTCTGGGTCTTCTTGGCCGGTTTGTCCTGCAGGTTCTTCTTCCAAAAGGGAGAATCAGCCCGTGGAAGTCAGATGATTATAAGAGGACAGTGTTAATGAAAGTATGATTCAATTAAAAATTATGTGCAAAACTTACAGCTGGCGGCTGGTTCAAGGTGCAGAAAGGACTAAGTCCGGTTTTGCTGCACTCTGCCAAGCTTTCATTCAATAAAGACTTGGTCGCATCATTGATTTCTGCGTCAGGTAATTGAATTTCGCAGTGGCATTGTGGATCTTTTAAATCGCCGGTGTACTCGCACATTAAGCCGGGGCGGCGGCTTAAAGGCAGAATCCTCCAGGCGACGCAGCACCGAACAAGGTTGATGCCGGTTAAACCGTTAGCCATGAAGGCTCCGATTTTTGAAAAAATGGGTGCATACTTGCCCCGTTCCTTCGTGCTGATTCGCTCTGGGAGTCGATGTGTGTTGCTGAGCCGGTGTTCACGGTAACCCGGTAAGGGATTCTCACCCTCTGGAGACGTATCTTGGCAATAAAACCAAGTCTGGTTCTAGTCCTTAGGATGACTGGGTGGCTTAGCATATGGGAATGTGGCTTCCTTCCGCTTCTGGATTGAAACTCCACCTAGCTCTAAGCTGGGCCCATCTATGAATTTCGTTTGCCGGTTCAAGTAATAGAACTCCCTGAACAGTTCGACAGTGGGTTCTTCTTGAAGATACGCTTTGCAAAAAACTTGGAAGTTGCAAATGTTGGAGACAGAATTGGGCCCGATATCTTGAGGATGAAGCTGGAAAAAGTGTAACACATCTCGGAAGAATTTTGAACCGGGCGGGGTAAACCCCTGGATCATATGGTCAGTGAAAATGATTACTTCTCCTTCCTTGGGCTCAAGAGGATTTTCAGTGCTTGGGACCCTCCAGTGGATGTCGTCTTTTTTGGATAAGACACCAGTTTGAATAAAATTGTTCAGGTCTTCCTCGGTAACCCGGGATGCTATCTAGTTGCATGAGGTGAAGGTCTTAGTCATTATTGGTGATGGTTTGAAAAGAAAATTTTGCCGGTTTAGGATTATGTTGTTAAGCCGGTCATTGGTTCAAAGCTAAGGACTGTAAACATGCAATGTGTTAAGCCATAGAATAATATGTCGGATTATGCAGAGCAATCTATTGGTGGCTTAAGAGGGGACTAATGGTTCCTGGCGAGTTATGGTTTATCAGTTAAGCTGCCCACACAGTTATCAGTTTTCAGATCTATGAGTGGAGAATTGCTAAATGTTGGACAAACAATTTTCACACATCGTTACTATAATTTTGGATCTATAGCAGTTCGGATAATGAAGAAAAATTCTAAACCTAAGTGGCGGCAGCAGAATAGTTCACGTTCTTAGATGAGATCTCCTATGGAGGGGAGGCGTTCAAGTATCAAAAACGAGTGCTAAACTTATACCGCGCAAGATGGGGACTATGCTCAGATCAGAAACTACAAGAGATGGGGAGGAATAGAGGAACGGAGATGAACTCCGAAGAACTCGAGAAAACCCTAATGAAGATCTATGGTGAGGAAAGAGGACAACTTACCGAGGCTATTGAACAGCAGAGGCGCGCGACAGTGTTTCTGGTGCGTTCAGGTTGATGCAGCGACCAGAGTTGGTGCATCGGACGAAGATCGATGGCAGCGACCGAGCTCGGGCGCTTGAGGCGTTGTGAGGAAGAGGATGAAGACGAGGAGGCAAGGGGAATGAAAAGGACCCCTATCCCTATTTATAAGGCAGTAGATGGATGGCATGTGCGGGAATCGAGGAGGCTGAAAATGGTTATGTGACATCACAGAGGCCTCGATTTTCGGAGGTTCATTAAAAGTGAAGGTATATTGAGATTTGAGTCTCGTGCGATATTAATGCGACATGACGTCATGGTAGGTTAACACAATTCTGTGAGCTGACGTCATGGCGGGTTATGAGACTTCATAAGGACTGACGATGAAGGATTTTTTCTAAGTCAATTATTGAAGATGGATATGAACAAGTTCACATCAACCTGGGGCCTAATGTTGGGGATATAACTATTGGGTATGACCCTCCCAGGAGGGGCCGGGTCATACCACTGGCGGTTCATAATGAGAAGGCCCAAGAAGATGTTGAAGATGGCGGTTCATGAAGCGAGCTTACTGAAGGCCCAAGACCCGGAGGAGACTTGAGGACCACGGGCATAAACCGCCATATGTTTAACTTGTATGTTAAGGAAATGTAACATCCCAAATTTTCAATTTGGATGTTATACATAGATAATCATATGCATATCATATTTTATTTGCATTTTGTTGTGATCCTAGAAATCTTAAGCAACTCAAGGACCCAAGGAGGGAGTTGGAGGTTTCACAAAATTTTCATATTTGAATTTAGTTCAAATTTGAAAAGAGGATCAATTTGATTTTAATATTTTCTCTCCAATTATTTCCAATAATGAAAATAAATGAGAGAAGATAAAATGACTTCTTCAACAGAAGAGAAATAATGGAGGAGAAATTTTAAAATCAAATTATTATTTTACTTGTATTTTATTTGCTGTTTTATTCGAATTAGAGAAAACATGCATTTTCTAAAATTGCATTTTAGTCCAGAAAAATGTTCATCTTGTCCTAAATATTAGGTTTGGACGGTGAAAATTGTTTCTGGAATTTTTAGAATTTCTTTTATATTTTATTAGGATTTTTCCATTGCGGCAAAATTATTTAAAAAAAATTTCGGACTAAACTGGGCCGAAGGCCAGCCGGCCCAGCTCGCCCGCGCCGCCTTCCTTCGCTGCGACGTTGTGCGGGAGCCGGACTCCGCCGGAGTCCGAGGCCGCCCCGCCTCGCCGACCCCTTTCCCAAGTCGGAGACCCCCCCGGGGCCTCCTGAAAAGCCGCCACCGCCCTCTCCTCTCCTCCTCGCATCGCCCCGCCGCCCGCAGCCATCGCCGCCCGCGCCACCGAGGCGCCGCCGTCGCCTAGTTCACCGCCGCCGCCTGCTGCCACTGCTGCTGCGCTGCGCGCTGCCGCCCCGCGTCGCATCGCCCCGCCTCACCGTCGCCTCGCCGCCGACGCCCGTCGGCGGAGCCGCCGGATCTCGCCACCGCTCACCGTTGACCTCGCCGCTGGTTTTCTCCGGTTAAATGGTATAAAAACCGTTTGGTTTTTCTGGTTTTATTTTTTACATCGGTTTAGGTTTAGATCGGTTTTTAGTTTTTGTTTTAGTTTAATTAGTAAACGTTCACGGGTTAGATTGTTTTAACAAACGGTTTCGTTCATTTAGTTCTGTTAGCGAATGTTCGTTTCGTAGATTTTTCTTTTTAGTTTTATTTTCAGCCAGGAACCTATCCACGAATAGTTTTCTCATGATTTAGCCCCTGAGCTTAAAACTAGCATAACTTTTTTCTCGTTTATCCAAATTAGATGAAACCAGCGCCTAAATCTTCGTAACGATCTCTACTTTCCAGTAAACCAACTTGAACATGATTTTGACACTTTAAAATTTGAGTTTAGTTCAGATTAGTAAACGATATTGTTTCGTTCGTATCTTGAGTTTCGTTTCTCCGTTTGAGTTTTTTCTTTTTGCAAATCATAGCTAATCACATATACCTACTGTTAAGATCTAATCCACATGAAAATGATGCTGTTAGGTTTTGCTTTCTGTTTAGTTTAGACGTTTGCTTGTTTCGTGTTTTGATTTGGATCTTTTCTCGATTTCTCTTTATTTCATTTGAGTGATTGCTTATGTATGCTACCGTTTGTCTACGCTAGATTACCCGGAGTGCGAAGCTTGTTACTGCGAATCTCTAGAGTTTGCAGGTCTTCAGCAAGGCAAGTTACACTCATACTCTTCTATACCCAGTTTTTACTATGCATTAGTTCTGCCCCTCAAATATTTGCATGAGTAGGATTGGGAACATGTGGTTTGGTTGTAGTATTATGAGGTAGGAACCTAATACCTTTTTGATCACCCCGGGAATATACGTTACGCTCTACTATTTCTTAGCCATGCTCATAGACGGGGATTGGATCGTGATTCACATTGAAGTTATGAGAGTTATTAATCTTGGATAACACTAAGGTGGCAACTTTAATACACATCTGGGTGGATTGGTTGGGGCACCTGGAGAATCCAGTGTTTGTCCATTAGGGAAATCCCGGAGTACCCGTGTGATTTTTCCTTGGTTCGCCACCCAGGCTCAAAGGGATCATATGATATTTCATGCCTAGAAACTTCCGTGTGCGGCCGGAAGCCATTATGGGGTCTGGCATAGTTGACTAAGTTGTATGAGCTCTCGAAGAGGTAGACTAGCAGATGTAGGGGAAAGTAGGTGTACCGTTCTGCCCGGAGTAGAGAGTTAATGCTTCAGAAAGGCTATGTCTCGATCTTCCGATCATGAATGCGGTCGAGTCTTGTGGGGAAAAGTGCGCAACCTCTGCAGAGTGTATAAATTAATCATGGTTAGTCGTGTCCCCGGTTATTGACATCTTGAGTATCTGGAATTGGATATTATTGTTGATCTCATCACTCTTTAATTAATTGAATTGGTTTTAATGATGATACTTGTTTAATTGGGATTTGAGTTGGAGGAACCTTCTCAAATATTGGTACAACTTGGGAGTAGTTTAAATAAATGTATTCCTTTGTTGCATGGAAACACTAGCTTTATGCAAAATCATAAACTTAGAGCCTCTACCAGCCAAATATTGCATGTAGATATAGTTCTTGCATTCATTGCTTTACAGTGTAACTCTGTTAGCATATTCAATGTGCTGACCTATACGGCTGCAACGTCTCATGTTGCAGACTACTTAGACGATGAATAATGTGTGATAGGTCATTGTCTTGCACTCATCTATGTTGTTGGAGTTGATGGACTCATTTACCTTCGAAGCTTCCGTAGTTATTTAGTTTAGATGGCCTTCAACCATGATATTCTGTGTAATCATACTGTTTATGAGGACTCGATGTAATAAGTGTGTGATGGAACTCTGTTACAATTCCTCGAGTACTCTGTGTGTGAGCATTACCGATCCAGGGATGACACTTAAGCAGAGAGGCTTCGGTCCATTGGGATCGTGGTTGCTACAAGATGGTATCGGAGCACACGCTGACTGTAGGACGCGACCACTAGAATAAGCCACAGGCTTTCTCTTCTCTGCTCATTTATAATTCTCCTCTATTTCTACTCTATAGATGGAGGACCCCAGGAACAAGTTCACTCAGCCGGATGACGACACCCCTTTCGGACGACACTTGAAGGAAGTCACTAAGTACTTGAACATCGGACTACCAAGCTTCACTAGGACTTTCTGTGCAACTTTACCGGAAGAGGAGCGCTGGAAGATCAAAGTCTGGGTACCTGGGAGGACATTTGCGCCAATAACGGAGCCTATTGATTTCTACCTGGATGCACCAAGCTGGAGTTTAGGAAAGAGCATGGCAGCCCACATCACTTTTTGATGCATATGTGAAGTGTATCACAAGGAGCTGGAAAACACCATTTACCAAATATGCGGACACCGAGACAAAGAATAGGAGATGATTCGCATCAGGAAGGATGGATCAATTGCAGCATACATTCAGGAGATGGGTGATCACATTCACCGACAAGAGAGTCAACTATGCTTCAACATGAAGAAGATCAAGAAGCTGATGAAGAAGAATACCGAGCTAGAAGAGGAACTCAAGTCAACACGCGATGGATATGAGGAAGAAATTGTTGTACTACAGGAGAAGCATGAAGATTTGAAGAGGAAGCTAGGACTACCCGTGGAGAACCATAAGTGAGAACCTGAAAAGGAGATCTGTTCGGAGGACTACATCATTTTGGACGACACCGACACGGACAGTGATGCAAATGATGACAGTAATGACGACTACATTGACGAAGCTGGAGTAGATATTATGGAGTCTTCCTCCGATCAAAATTTCTAGACGACCAACATGTTACTAGTAGTATTCTTCCAAGTAGTTAGCATCGACTGAGTTTGTAATCGTAGTTTAGATCATTTGTGTGAACCTTGTTTGATATTGAATGAAGTGAATTGATTGTGTTTGTCTCATGTGCATATGGGTAGTGAATCTCCCTTAGACCTTATTCTATTCTGTTTTCTCACCTCTTCTAACCCATCAGATGCCTCTGATACATGACAATGGATTCGTGTTCCCACCGAAGCTCACCCAGTTGATCCAGCAGCAGAATACCTTGATGCAGATGCTAGTTCAGAATCAGAACCAAGTCAACAACAACCACAACAACCCACCGCCACCACCCCCTTTTGACAACCTAGCCCGTTTTCTGAGGTTGAATCCGCCGGCGTTCTCTAGCAGCACGGAGCCGATTGTTGCAGATGATTGGCTCCGCAAGATTGGAAGAAAGCTGACTACTGCAGGATGCATAGATGCGGAGAGAGTGCACTTTGTCGCACATCAGCTTGATGGACCCGCAGCATCTTGGTGGGAGAACTTCACCACCACTTACCCCATTGATATAGTTACATGTGATCGGTTTCAGGCTTTCCGCACCGCCCATGTTTCAGCAGGAGCTACGAGCATGAAGAAGCATGAGTTTCGCAACTGGCACCAAGGAGGTCGTATAGTGGGGCAGTATGTGGATGAGTTTAGCAAGTTAGCCCGATATGCCCCAGATGATGTGGCCATAGATGCCGCGAAGCAGGAGAAGTTTCTTGAGGGACTCAATGATGAGCTGAGCATGCAGTTGATGGTGGCAACATTCAACAACTACCAGGAGTTGGTAGACAGGGCCCTCATGATAGAAGGCAAGCAGCAATAGATTGATAATCGCAAGAGGAAGTATGGACATGGGAGGTACACTTCTGGAGCTCAGCAGAAGCCCCGCTATTCCCCGTACTCAGGAGGACATACTCACAATGATAGAGGCAAAGGTGTCCGGTCTTTCGATGAGATGATGGATATCGCTTTGGTGGAAGTCGACTTTGACGATCCGACTACGAACGTGTGAGGACGTCGCGCCTTAGCAATCGCTAAACCAACTCCGAGAGGTTATTGACCACGCCGGAGCACGATCAACCTTACCACGAGGGTCTGTTTCCTGCGAGCAAACGAAGAACAAGCAAGAAACTAAGATTGCAATCTGGATATTGCGAATATAAGATGAAAGCTTTATTTATCAAGGTGGGGTTCTGTGACGCCTTTGTCTGGTCGTTGAACACAAACGAAGTACGCGAAGTTGCAGCTATGGCGAACTTTTAATCTAAACAAAACCCAAGCAAAAAGCTACTAGATGGATCTACTTATATAGGAGCAAGGGGTGGCGGCCAAGGAGGTGGGAGGACGTCCCAAGGAAGCCTAAAACTAACCCTAGGTCGTACAAGGCTCATGGGCCCAAGTGGAGATGATGCAACACCTTTGGGCTTGTAGTTTGACTCGGATTCTGCTGCAATGTCAGATTGTTTCGTCCGTAACTCCACGCTCCGGACGAATTTGAAGGTGAATCCAATTGGGATGGAAAGAGCACGAAATCTAGTTTCCAACACAAAAATAATCACCCAATTCGGAGTCCGTGTGAAAAAGTTGTTGGCGTTTTAAGTCAGGTATGTCTGTGCAGTCCGAATCTGAATCCAGAACGTGAGAGACTTGGACTCTATCTTCTCTTGGCCCAAAAGTGACGTGAGAGGACTTTTTGAACACAACCTAAACATCTCCTTTTCCCTTATCTTCATATGTGGATTGTACAAATGTCCCATACACCTGCAATTAGACAAAACACAAAAGTGTGTGAAGTATTTTTGTTCTGGATAACATAAATAGACTATTGAATAGTTTGCATTAGAAATCACCTGACAAATATGCATGTATGCAATATTTTTGGTCGTATCCAAGGTAGTCATGTCCTCATCATCCTCCCCTTTTTGAAAACAAAGCCGTCCTCGGCATTGCTTAATCTGAAATGTGGCTAACAAAAGAGACAAGGTATACATGTTGTATATGTATATGTCATCCATTTTAACTTCCCTTGATTTTTGCACATATGTCACATGTATACATGAGTAACTTTCATTGTTCATAAAATCTAAAGCCAAAAAATTATCACAAGAAGTAGAAGGCATGAAAATATTGCAACTCAGTTTGCACATATAAGTGAAGCTCTTATTCACTTTAAAAGATTGGCAATGTTCATCATTAAACCATCCTAACTTCGATGAATAAACCTTACTTGCATCAAATTTACATGCTACAACATGCTTAAATAAGCAAACATGCAATAAGTCATTGGACACAGAATCATCATCAAGATTAGAGGTCATATCAAAATGATTAAACATTGGTTCTTTTGCATCAACAGTTAATTCAATGGGTGCACTCAAAATTGTTGATATTTCAGTTGTTTGATCACATGACGCATTCATGACAGTAAAAAGAGTCTCTAAAATAGGTGGTGTGCTCAAATCAACAGGTAACTCAACACATGATGCATTCAAGTTAACTAGGCATGCTTCATTCTCATGTGAAGTTATATCATCAAGACCTTTACTGTTACCTCGCAGAGATGTAGCTGATGTAGGTACGGACGTTGACAATGTACCATACTCTTGAGATGATATCGCGCTCACAATCCGAGGTGGGGCTGCTCTAGTAGGTGCAATAGTGGAGTAACCAACCGGCGGTGGTGAGCATGAACTGGAATAGTAGTTGTTGTAGTCACCCAATGCATCCTCCTGTATTTGTCTCTCAAAGGTACAAGCACGGACATACATACCAGTAATGCAACGAGGAATATACTGAAATCTTGCCTGAATATCATGGTTCAAACCATCAAAAAATCTATTCATTGTATCATCCTCAGATTCTTCTATGTCACAATGATGCATATAAGATTTGAACTCTTGGTAGTAAGCATGAACAGTGTTACTGCCTTGTTTTAATTGCTCCAATTTGCGACGCCATTCACGACGATAGTAAGGAGGAAAAAATTGTTGTCTCATTACAGCTTTCAAAACTTTCCAAGTTGTGGGTTGGTTATCAATGTTTTTCTTACAATGTACACTCCACCAAACAGAAGCAAAACCAGTAAATGCTCTAATGGTAGCTCGTACTCTCTCAAGTTCAGAAAAATCATGGTGACTAAAAACTTGTTCTACTTCAAGCTCCCAAGCTAGATAAATAGCAGGATTAAATCTACCCTCAAATGATGGTAAAGAGATAACCTGACCATATGCTTGTGTGTGTTGTCCCAACTCTCGTGATGGTGAAGATGTGTCCGTCATCCAAGAACTTCTATCTCTGGAACCTGTCATGATTAGTAGAAACAAGAACCAAAATTCAAGAATAATGTTCCTATGAACTACTAGGATGTGGTTGTAAAGTGCTCACAGTAAAGCAAATATCAATATCTTACAGGTTCTTACCATGCGGCAGGTGGTGACAGGCAACCAGCGGTGTCAAATAACTCCGAAGATTGTGTAAAACAATTGCCAGGGGAACGTACGTATACACGGTGTAGAAATATGTGGAGCTGGGTTGGCTATATATGGTAGCAAAAGATTAGCAATAATCAATTCAGAGATGCAATGTTGAATAAACGCTCAACGATGGTACTGTGCTGGTCCTAGGCTAGACCAAACTAGAGACGCGAGCCTAGAATACTAATGAGGTCACGTCGTAGCACAACTAGCATCAATAAAGGATATGAAGTAGCTCTGGACAGCAAGATATAAGTGAAGATCACAATAGCAGTAGACCTATTTAGAAGCTGATGTTGAGGTGCCAAATACTGAACTAGCTTCTGCAACTATTTAGATGTGGCTCATCGCTAGCTTTCATTTGAGTACTCGCGGAGCCAAAACATACTTCATATGAGGAAGTTATGCATGTTTTACTGAACAGTGCACAAACAGATTCCAATCCAAATTCAACTACGAGATTGAGTCTAGATAGATCTGAATTTTGTTTTTTTTCTCCTCTTTTTTTTCTCCCACTGTTTTTTTCTTTTCCTTTCTTTTTTTTCTCTGACTTTTTTTTTACTTTTTTTTCTCTCGTTTTTTTTCTCTATCTTTTTTTTCTCTCTCCCTCTTTCCAAAACAAACTAGATAAGATGTAGATTGGATCAAGCGAAGATGGGAACAATATCAACTATGATTATGACAATGAACGGTGGGTAGCACGTGGAGGAAATTGATGGATGGGTGGTGGACAGCGGAAGGGATAATGATGCAGCGACGACGTGACTAATGTGAACAGAACTCGAAACTCTAAACGACTTAGACACTAAGACCAGCAACTCGACACGACGATGCAACCGCAAATTCAACAAAGTAAATACAGAAAAGATTATGCAAGGCTCAGATTGGTTCGGATGGGATGAACTAACCCTAATTTTTTTTGGCTTTTTCATGGACTATAGGTATGAAGAACAGACTCGATCTAAACTACGAAAAACTGTAAAATCTCACCGAGCAACCTGGAAATCTGATACCACTTGATAGAGGCAAAGGTGTCCCGTCTTTCGATGAGATGATGGATATCGCTTTGGTGGAAGTCGACTTTGACGATCCGACTACGAACGTGCGAGGACGTCGCGCCTTAGCAATCGCTAAACCAACTCCGAGAGGTTATTGACCACGCCGGAGCACGATCAACCTGACCACGAGGGTCTGTTTCCTGCGAGCAAACAAACAACAAGCAAGAAACTAAGATTGCAATCTGGATATTGCGAATATAAGATGAAAGCTTTATTGATCAAGGTGGGGTTCTGTGACGCCTTTGTCTGGTCGTTGAACACAAACGAAGTACGCAAAGTTGCAGCTATGGCGAACTTTTAATCTAAACAAAACCCAAGCAAAAAGCTACTAGATGGATCTACTTATATAGGATCAAGGGGTGGCGGCCAAGGAGGTGGGAGGACGTCCCAAGGCAGCCTAAAACTAATCCTAGGTCGTACAACGCTCATGGGCCCAAGTGGAGATGATGCAACACCTTTGGGCTTGTAGTTTGACTCAAATTCTGCTGCAACGTCAGATTGTTTCGTCCGTAACTCCACGCTCCGGACGAATTTGAAGATGAATCCAATTGGGATGGAAAGAGCATGAAATCTAGTTTCCAACAAAAAAAGAATCACCCAATTCGGAGTTCGTATGAAAAAGTTGTTGGCGTTTTAAGTCAGGTATGTCTCTGCAGTCCGAATCTGAATCCAGAACGTGAGAGACTTGGACTCTATCTTCTCTTGGCCCAAAAGTGACGTGAGAGGACTTTTTGAACACAACCTAAACATCTCCTTTTCCCTTATCTTCATATGTGGATTGTACAAATGTCCCATACACCTGCAATTAGACAAAACACAAAAGTGTGTGAAGTATTTTTGTTCTGGATAACATAAATAGACTATTGAATAGTTTGCATTAGAAATCACCTGACAAATATGCATGTATGCAATATTTTTGGTCGTATCCAAGGTAGTCATGTCCTCATCATCCTCCCCTTTTTGAAAACAAAGCCGTCCTCGGCATTGCTTAATCTGAAATGTGGCTAACAAAAGAGACAAGGTGTACATGTTGTATATGTATATGTCATCCATTTTAACTTCCCTTGATTTTTGCACATATGTCACATGTATACATGAGTAACTTTCATTGTTCATAAAATCTAAAGCCAAAAAATTATCACAAGAAGTAGAATGCATGAAAATATTGCAACTCAGTTTGCACATATAAGTGAAGCTCTTATTCACTTCAAAAGATTGGCAATGTTCATCATTAAACCATCCTAACTTAGATGAATAAACCTTACTTGCATCAAATTTACATGCTACAACATGCTTAAATAAGCAAACATGCAATAAGTCATTGGACATAGAATCATCATCAAGATTAGAGGTCATATCAAAATGATTAAACATTGGTTCTTTTGCATCAACAGTTAATTCAATGGGTGCACTCAAAATTGTTGATATTTCAGTTGTTTGATCACATGACGCATTCATGACAGTAAAAAGAGTCTCTAAAATAGGTGGTGTGCTCAAATCAACAGGTAACTCAACACATGATGCATTCAAGTTAACTAGGCATGCTTCATTCTCATGTGAAGTTATATCATCAAGACCTTTACTGTTACCTCGCAGAGATGTAGCTGATGTAGGTACGGACGTTGACAATGTACCATACTCTTGAGATGATATCGCGCTCACAATCCGAGGTGGGGCTGCTCTAGTAGGTGCAATAGTGGAGTAACCAACCGGCGGTGGTGAGCATGAACTGGAATAGTAGTTGTTGTAGTCACCCAATGCATCCTCCTGTATTTGTCTCTCAAAGGTACAAGCACGGACATACATACCAGTAATGCAACGAGGAATATACTGAAATCTTGCCTGAATATCATGGTTCAAACCACCAAAAAATCTATTCATTGTATCATCCTCAGATTCTTCTATGTCACAATGATGCATATAAGATTTGAACTCTTGGTAGTAAGCATGAACAGTGTTACTGCCTTGTTTTAATTGCTCCAATTTGCGACGCCATTCACGACGATAGTAAGGAGGAAAAAATTGTTGTCTCATTACAGCTTTCAAAACTTTCCAAGTTGTGGGTTGGTTATCAATGTTTTTCTTACAATGTACACTCCACCAAACAGAAGCAAAACCAGTAAATGCTCTAATGGTAGCTCGTACTCTCTCAAGTTCAGAAAAATCATGGTGACTAAAAACTTGTTCTACTTCAAGCTCCCAAGCTAGATAAATAGCCGGATTAAATCTACCCTCAAATGATGGTAAAGAGATAACCTGACCATATGCTTGTGTGTGTTGTCCCAACTCTCGTGATGGTGAAGATGTGTCCGTTATCCAAGAACTTCTATCTCTGGAACCTGTCATGATTAGTAGAAACAAGAACCAAAATTCAAGAATAATGTTCCTATGAACTACTAGGATGTGGTTGTAAAGTGCTCACAGTAAAGCAAATATCAATATCTTACAGGTTCTTACCATGCGGCAGGTGGTGACAGGCAACCAGCGGTGTCAAATAACTCCGAAGATTGTGTAAAACGATTGCCAGGGGAACGTACGTATACACGGTGTAGAAATATGTGGAGCTGGGTTGGCTATATATGGTAGCAAAAGATTAGCAATAATCAATTCAGAGATGCAATGTTGAATAAACGCTCAACGACGGTACTGTGCTGGTCCTAGGCTAGACCAAACTAGAGACGCGAGCCTAGAACACTAATGAGGTCACGTCGTAGCACAACTAGCATCAATAAAGGATATGAAGTAGCTCTGGACAGCAAGATATAAGTGAAGATCACAATAGCAGTAGACCTATTTAGAAGCTGATGTTGAGGTGCCAAATACTGAACTAGCTTCTGCAACTATTTAGATGTGGCTCGTCGCTAGCTTTCATTTGAGTACTCGCGGAGCCAAAACAGACTTCATATGAGGAAGTTATGCCTGTTTTACTGAACAGTGCACAAACAGATTCCAATCCAAATTCAACTACGATATTGAGTCTAGATAGATCTGAATTTTGTTTTTTTTCTCCTCTTTTTTTTCTCACACTGTTTTTTTCTTTTCCTTTCTTTTTTTTCTCTGACTTTTTTTTTCCTTTTTTTTCTCTCGTTTTTTTCTCTATCTTTTTTTCTCTCTCCCTCTTTCCAAAACAAACTAGATAAGATGTAGATTGGATCAAGCAAAGATGGGAACAATATCAACTATGATTATGACAATGAACGGTGGGTAGCACGTGGAGGAAATTGATGGATGGGTGGTGGACAGCGGAAGGGATAATGATGCAGCGACGACGTGACTAATATGAATAGAACTCGAAACTCTAAACGACTTAGACACTAAGACCAGCAACTCGACACGACGATGCAACCGCAAATTCAACAAAGTAAATACAGAAAAGATTATGCAAGGCTCAGATTGGTTAGGATGGGATGAACTAACCCTAATTTTTTTTGTCTTTTTCATGGACTATAGGTATGAAGAACAGACTCGATCTAAACTACGAAAAACTGTAAAATCTCACCGAGCAACCTGGAAATCTGATACCACTTAATAGAGGCAAAGGTGTCCCGTCTTTCGATGAGATGATGGATATCGCTTTGGTGGAAGTCGACTTTGACGATCCGACTATGAACGTGCGAGGACGTCGCGCCTTAGCAATCGCTAAACCAACTCCGAGAGGTTATTGACCACGCCGGAGCACGATCAACCTGACCATGAGGGTCTGTTTCCTGCGAGCAAACAAAGAACAAGCAAGAAACTAAGATTGCAATCTGGATATTGCGAATATAAGATGAAAGCTTTATTGATCAAGGTGGGGTTCTGTGACGCCTTTGTCTGGTCGTTGAACACAAACGAAGTACGCGAAGTTGCAGCTATGGCGAACTTTTAATCTAAACAAAACCCAAGCAAAAAGCTACTAGATGGATCTACTTATATAGGATCAAGGGGTGGCGGCCAAGGAGGTGGGAGGACGTCCCAAGGCAGCCTAAAACTAACCCTAGGTCGTACAAGGCTCATGGGCCCAAGTGGAGATGATGCAACACCTTTGGGCTTGTAGTTTGACTCAGATTCTGCTGCAATGTCAGATTGTTTCGTCCTTAACTCCACGCTCCGGACGAATTTGAAGGTGAATCCAATTGGGATGGAAAGAGCACGAAATCTAGTTTCCAACAAAAAAAGAATCACCCAATTCGGAGTTTGTATGAAAAAGTTGTTGGCGTTTTAAGTCAGGTATGTCTGTGCAGTCCGAATCTGAATCCAGAACATGAGAGACTTGGACTCTATCTTCTCTTGGCCCAAAAGTGACGTGAGAGGACTTTTTGAACACAACCTAAACATCTCCTTTTTCCTTATCTTCATATGTGGATTGTACAAATGTCCCATACACCTGCAATTAGACAAAACACAAAAGTGTGTGAAGTATTTTTGTTCTGGATAACATAAATAGACTATTGAATAGTTTGCATTAGAAATCACCTGACAAATATGCATGTATGCAATATTTTTGGTCGTATCCAAGGTAGTCATGTCCTCATCATCACACAACCATGGAGGCCATAACCATGGAGGGCATACGCACAATGGAGGAAGTTCGCACAACCACAGTGGCCACAAAAATGGCAATGGGAATGGAGGAAGCAGCAGCCAGAACTGTTCCAACCGCAAAACACCACCCAAGAGGGATCTGAGCCACATTACTTGTTTCAAGTGCGGGAAGACTAGACATTAGGCCACTAAAGGTCCTGAAGCCGAGAATGGAAATGGCAATGGATGTTCTGCAAAGAATCCCAACCCCTTCACCAAAGGTCAGGTGACCCACATCAGTGTGGAGGAGGTTGAGAATCAACCCGACACAGTTGTCGGTAAGTTTTTGATTAATGCATTGACAACACTTGTTCTTTTCGATACTAGTGCATCTCATTCATTCATATCAAGGGGATTTGTGGATAAGTATAAGTTGCCAATAGTAGCCCTTAAGTCACCTCTGTTTCTAAGATACCCAAGAGCGGAGTATATGGCTAGTAGGGGATGCTATCAGTTGCCAGTAACCATAGCTAGACATGTTTTCCCCACCGACATGATTGTCCTGGAGTCACAAGGATTAGATGTGATACTAGGCATGGATTGGCTATCCAAGTTTGAGGGAAACATCGTTGCGCCAGTAAGTCAATTATTCTCACCACCCCAGAAGGAAAGAGGATCAGGTGTGTATCCAGGCATGCGCCGAGGAGGACTCGGGTGAATTCCTTACCAGGAGTTGTTCAGGAGGAAGTACAAGTGGTGAAGGATTATCCCGATGTATTTTCGGAAGAGTTACCAGGCATGCCATCAGATCGAGACAATGAGTTTTTGATTGAGTTAGTGCTAGGCACCAGACCAATATCGAAGAGGCCGTATTGGATGCCCGCAAAGGATCTGGAGGAAATTAAGAAGCAGATTAAGGAGTTACTGGAGAAAGATTACATTCGACCAAGTTCATCACCTTGGGAAGCCCAGTGCTTCTAGTGGAGAAGAAGGATGGATCTTGAAGGATGGTTGTTGATTATTGTGCGCTGAATGAGGTGACGATCAAGAACAAATACCCTCTGCCAATGATCAATGATTTGTTTGACCAGCTGCAAGGAGCTAAAGTTTTCTCCAAGATCGATCTTCGATCAGGTTATCACCAGTTGAAGATCCGAGAGCAGGACATACCTAAGACAACTTTTACCATGAGGTATGGGCTATATGAGTATACATTCATGTCATTTGGTTTGACTAATGCCCCTGCCTATTTCATGAGTATGATGAACAAGGTGTTCATGGAGTTTTTGGATAAGTTCATCATGGTGTTCATTGATGACATTTTGGTCTACTCAAATAATGAAGAGGAGCATGAGGAACATTTCCGTTTGGTTCTCGACAAGCTCAGGGAACATCAGTTGCATGCCAAGTTCAACAAATGTGAATTTTGGTTGAAGGAATTTGGATTTCTCGGACATGTTATATCCGGAGAAGGAATAGCAGTAGACCCTACCAAGGTTGTTTCTTTCACTAAATGGTTGGCACCCACCTCAGTGGGAGAGATCAGAAGTTTTCTTGGACTCGCAGGTTATTACCGAAGATTTATTGATAATTTTTCCAAGATTGCGAAGCCCATGACGAAGTTATTGAAGAAGGACACCAAGTTTAAATGGACTGAGGATTGTGAGGCCAGTTTTCAGGAGTTGAAGAAACGTTTGGTTACAGCCCCAGTGCTGATTCTCCCAAACCAATGCAAGGATTTCCAAGTGTATTACGACGCTTCAGGTCGAGGACTTGGAGGAGTGCTTATGCAGGAAGGAACAGTTGTTTCATATGCCTCATGACAGCTTCGGCCTCATGAGTTGAATTATGCTACGCATGATTTGGAGTTGGCAACTGTAGTACATGCGCTCAAGACATGGAGACACTTACTCATCGAAAACCGTTGTTATGTTTACACGGATCATAAGAGTTTGAAGTACATCTTCACACAGAAGGAGTTGAACCTCAGGCAAAGGAGATGGTTGGATCTCATAAAGCATTATGACATGAGATTGCATTATCATCCAGGAAAGGCCAATATCATAGCAGATGCGTTGAGCCGGAAGAGTTATGTTAACACGCTCATAACCGGAGGATTACCTAAGGAGTTAGCAAATGACCTTCGAGAGCTATGCTTGGATATAGTTCCGAGACGTTATGTTAGCATTGGAAATTCACTCCACTTTGTGGGGTAAGGTCACAGAAGCCCAGAAGACAGACAAGAAGATTGCTGAGATAAAGGAAAGGATGCATAAAGAAAAGCCTAAAGGATTTCGTGAGGATGAGCACGACACTTTATGGTTTGAGGATTGTATTTATGTGCCTAATGACCCTGCAATCAGGAAGTTGATTCTTCAGCAGGCTCATGATTCACCTTACTCGATTCACCCAGGCAACACCAAGATGTATCTGGATTTGAAGGATAGTTTCTAGTGGACAGGAATGAAGAAGGATATTGACGAGTATGTAGCAGTATGTGATGTATGTGAGAGAGTTGAGACAGAGCATTAGAAACTAGCAGGATTGCTACAGCCGTTGCCGATACCCGAATGGAAGTGGGATAAACTTGGCATGGATTTTATCACTGGATTACCCAGGAGTCGTTCAGGCTATGACTCAATCTGGGTTGTAGTTGATCGCTTGATGAAAGTAGCCCATTTCATACCGGTGAAGAAAACTTATATGAGTGCTAAGTTGGCTAAGATATACATGACCAGGATCGTATGTCTCCATGGAGTTCCGAGGACCATTGTATCATATAGAGGAACATAGTTTACTTCAAAGTTTTGGAATCAGCTGCCTGAAACTTTGGGTACCAGGCTAGAGTTCAGTACAGCCTTTCATCCACAGACAAATGGACAGATTGAGAGAGTCAATCAGATTCTGGAGGACATGTTGAGAGCTTGTGCGCTAGATTATGGATCTAGTTGGGATGACAATTTGGCCTATGCAGAGTTCTCCCATAACAAAAGTTATCAAGCCAGTTTGAAGATGGCCCCTTTCGAACTTTGTACGGAAGGAGGTGCAGAACACCGTCATCGCGGGATGAAGTTAGAGATCGACAGTTGTTCAGACCAGACTTAATATGAGATTCTGAGGATAAGGTTAAGTTGATTTGAGACAGACTCAAGGTAGCCAAATCCAGGTAGAAGAGTTATCGGGATACTAAATGCAAGGAGATAGTCTACGAAGTGGGAGACAGAGCATATCTTCATATATCCCCACTTCGAGGAGTTAAACGTTTTGGAGTCAAGGGAAAGCTAGCACCACGTTTTGTGGGGCCCTACAGAGTTTTGGAACGCATGGGAGAAGTTGCATACAAGTTAGAATTTCTCGAAGGATTGTCAGGAGTTCATGATGTGTTTCATGTTTCCCAGTTGAAGAAGTGGCATGCAGAGATGGACGATATTCCTCTGAGAGATATAGTGCCACTGGAAGCCATTCAGTTGGATAGTGATCTGACCTATGAAGAGAAGCCAGTCAAGATTCTCGACTTTTCTAGCCGAGTTACTCGCAGCAAGGTTATCAAGTTTTGCAAATTCAGTGGATCCATCATACCAAAGAGGAAGCCACCTGGGAGCGAGAAGAAGATCTTCGCAAGGACCACCCAAACCATTTTGCTGACCAACCAGAATCTCGAAGGCGAGATTCATCTTAAGAGGGGTAGGTTTGTAACATCCCAATTTTTCAATTTGGATGTTATACATAGATCATCATATGCATATCATATTTTATTTGCATTTTGTTGTGATCCTAGAAATCATAAGCAACTCAAGGACCCAAGGAGAGAGTTGGAGGTTTCACAAAATTTTCATACTTGAATTTAGTTCAAATTTAAAAAGATGATCAATTTGATTTCAATATTTTCTTTCCAATTATTTCCAATAATGAAAATAAATGAGAGAAGATAAAATGACTTCTTCAACAGAAGAGAAATAATGGAGGAGAAATTATAAAATCAAAGTATTATTTTATTTGTATTCTATTTGCTATTTTATTTGAATTAGAGAAAAACATGCATTTTTGAAAATACCATTTTAGTCCAGATAAATGTTCATCTTGTCCTAAATATTAGGTTTGGACGGTGAAAATTGTTTCTGAAATTTTTAGAATTTATTTTATATTTTATTAGGATTTTTCCTTCACGGTGAACTTATTTAAAAAAAGTTCCAGACCGAACTGGGCCGAAGGCCCAGCTGGCCCAGCTGGCCCACGACACCGTGCGGTAGCCGGACTCCGCCAGAGTCCGAGGCCGCCCCGCCTCGCCTACCCCTCTCCTAAGTCAGAGACCCTCCCCGGGGCCTCCTTAAAAGCCGTCGCCGCCCTCTCCTCTCCTCCTCGCATCACCCTGCCGCTTGTCGCCAGCGCCGCCGCCATCGCCTAGTTCGCCGCTGTCGCCTGCAACCGCTGCTGCCGCGCTGCGCGCCGCCGCCCGCGTCGCATCGCCCCGCCACGTCGTCGTCTCGCCGCAGACGCCCGACGCCGGAGCCGCCGTATCTTGCTGCCGCCCGGCATTGACCTCGCCGCCGGTTTTCTCCTGTGAAATGGTATAAAAACCGTTTGGTTTTTTTGGTTTTATTTTTTTAGATCGGTTTAGGTTTAGATCGGTTTTTATTTTTTATTTTAGTTTAATTAGTAAACGCTCACTCGTTAGATCACTTTAACGAACGGTTTCGTTCATTTATTTCTGTTAGTGAACGTTCGTTTCATAGATTTTTCTTTTAGTTTTATTTTCGGCCAGAGACCTATACGGTAATAGTTTTCTCGTGATTTAGCCCCTGATCTTAAAACTAGCGTAACTTTTTGCTCGTTTGTCCAAATTAGATGAAACCAGCGCCTAAATCTTTGTAACAATCTCTTCTTTCGAGTTAACCAAGTTGAACACGATTTTGACAATTTAAAATTTGAGTTTACTTCAGATTAGTAAACGGTCTTGTTTTGTTCGTATCTTGAGTTTCGTTTCTCCGTCTCAGTTGTTTCTTTTTGCAAATCATAGCTAATCACATATACCTACTGTTAAGATCTAATCCACATGAAAATAATGCAGTTAGGTTTTGCTTTCTGTTTAGTTTAGACATTTGCTCGTTTTGTGTTTTGATTTGGATCTTTTATCGATTTCTCTCTATTTCGTTTGAGTGATTGCTTATGTATGCTACTGTTTTTCTACGCTGGATTACCCGGAGTGTGAAGCTTGTTACTATGAATCTCTAGAGTTTGCATATCGTCAGCAAGGCAACTTACACTTTGATCATACTCTTCTATACCCAGTTTTTACTATGCATTAGTTCTGCCCCTCAAATATTTGCATAAGTAGGATTGGGAACATGTGGTTTCGTTGTAGTATTATGAGGTAGGAACATAATACCTTTTTGATCACCCCGGGAATATTTGTTATGCTCTATTATTGCTTAGCCATGCTCGTAGACGGGGATTGGATCATGATTCACATGGAAGTTATGTGAGTTATTAATCTTGGATAACATTAAGGTGGCAACTTTAATACACACTGGGTGGATTGATTGGGGCACCTGTAGAATCCAGTGTTTGTCCATTAGGGAAATCCCGGAGTACCCGTCTGATTTTTCCTTGGTTCGCCACCCAGGCTCAAAGGGATCAGATGATATTTCATGCCTAGAAACTTTCGTGTGCAGCCACAAGCCATTATGGGCTCTGGCATAGTTGAGTAAGTTGGATGGGCTTTCGAAGAGGTGGACTAGCAGATGTAGGGGAAAGTATGTGTACCGGTCTGCCCGGAGTAGAGAGTTAATGCTTCAGAAAGGCTATGTCTCGATCTTCTGATCATGGATGCAGTCGAGTCTTGTGAGGAAAAGTGCGCAGCCTCTGCAAAGTGTATAAACTAATCATGGTTAGTCGTGTCCCCGGTTATGGACATCTTGAGTATCTGGAATTGGATATTATTGTTGATCTCATCACTCTTTAATTAATTGAATTGGGTTTAAAGATGATACTTGTTTAATTGCGATTTGAGTTGGAGGAACCTTCTCAAATATTGGTACAACTTGGGAGTAGTTTAAATAAATTTATTCCTTTGTTGTAGGGAAAAACTAGCTTTATGCAAAATCATAAACTTAGAGCCTCCACCAGCCAAATATTGCATGTAGATATTGTTCTTGCATTCATTGCTTTACAGTGCAACTCTGCCAGAATATTCAATGTGCTGACCTACACGGCTGCAACGTCTCACGTTGCAGACTACTCAGACGATGAATAAGGTGTGATAGGTCGTTATCTTGCACTCAGCTATGCCGTTGGAGTTGATGGGCTCATTTACTTTCGAAGCTTTCGCAATTATTTAGTTTAGATGGCCTTCAGCCATGATATTCTATGTAATCATACTCTTTATGAGGACTCGATGTAATAAGTGTGTGACTGAACTTTGTTATAATTCCTCGAGTACTGTGTGTGTCAGCATTACCGATCCAGGGATGACACTTAAGCACATAGACTTCGGTCCATTGGAATCATGGTCGCTACGGGAAAGTTTAGTTCTATCACCGAGCCGGACACGTTGTGTATGAACCGGCCGGGACTCTGTAAGCCGCCGGGCATTAGCTTGTGTATATAAAGGGGTGACCCAGCTGCGGGTTAGGGAAAGAAACAACAAGTCGAGAACTAGGTCAAGCGTATTCGCTCCCTGGTAATCGAAACCCAAGCAATACAACCTAAAGCAGGAGTAGGCCTTTACCTCGTTGCGAGGGGCCGGACCTGGGTAAATGCTCTCTGTGTCCCTTGTCCCGTTTAACCCCTTCAAGCTAACTACGTTACGATGGCTCAACACCTAAGTCCTCATGCTAGGGCATCTGCCGTGACAATTCCACGACAAGAAGGGACTACAGTTGCAGGTGGAGTCACGTGGAGTCTGGGAGTAGCAGCGGTGCTCATGGTGTAACTCAAGTCCAATGTATATGGAGGTTCGACGCATGGATGAATCCAAGGTGGTGGTGAATATTCGCCAAGGTGGAGTTTGTTAGAGTTGTGTCGAATATTATTATACAAGATAAGTTACATTTGCACTTGGTTTTGGACTGTGTGTAGACAGGATAGGAGTTGTGTCCTAATAGGACACTTGTATCCTAGGCCTCTCATATATAGTAAGGATAGACACACGATGTAACATATGCCACATAATAGCACAGGCACGCGGGGGAGCCGACGCGTGTGCTGGCGTCCGGGTGGCCAGGGTGCAGTATTGTAGTGGTGTCATAGGGAGGAGCGCCCGTAGTCAGGCTCCGGAGATGTAGTCATGATGGTAAACCTCGTTAACAAATCTCGGTGTCGTGCCTCGTGTGATTGCTTGATCTTCGCGCCTCAAATTTATTCTAACAGATGCACTAGGTGTTGCTACTGTGGTAAAGGAAGAGTCGATTCAGTACCGTTTCTTCATTGCCCACATGGCAAAGCAATTGCAGCAATCTGTCCACGTCTCTTTTAATCTACCTCTACCACAAGTAGTATAAATATGTTGGGAAACTAGTCAGCTGGTGTGCATGCACAAATCTGTTTGTTGGAAGCTACTTCCTCCGTCTCAAAATATAAAAACGAGTGTCAAAAACGTTTTTATGTTTTGGAACGAAGAGAGTAGATCTCATTCTCATGAGTCATGAGTACACTGAATTATACACGAAATGCCTACGTAGACCAACGGAACAACTACAAAATAAGCAAAGTAACACAGGGTACGTTACGACGCACTCGCCGTACGTCGATTATACTCGAACACTAATTGGGCACTACGAGGCATTTTGAGGCTAAGCTATCAACAGGCTAATTAAATGCGTTGAAGAACAACCGCAAGTATATGCCGCCGTAGCAGCCGGCGCCAGTAGACCCTCCTCCTCCTCCAACGATGCTTCCCGTGTCGGAGCCGCACTCGAACGGTACCCCGGCCAGGCTTGGCGGCAGAGGCGGCAGCGGTGGCGGTGCTTGAGGCACCGGCGCCACGTTAGCCTTCATCGTCGTCGTAGTGTTGTGCCCGCGTACGCCGTCCGCGCACCCGCCGTTCTTGGAGGACGAGGCCTCCACGGTGCAGCTTCCAGTGGCAAGCTTGCGCTTCTTCTTCTTCTTGTGGTAGGAGATGCCGCGCGCCCTGGACTGCGCATCGCGGACGTCACGCAGGTATAGCCTGACGGCGCGTGCGGCGAAGGGGTTGCAACTGGCGTCTTGCTGCTGCGGCGGCGGCGCGCTGACGCTGCGGCTGTAGCGCTCGTCAAAGGCAGCGCGTAGGCGGCCGACGAGCGCGTCGAGGCTGCCCCAAGCCTGGCGGAGCGGGCACGGGCACGGCGCCGTCGCCGTTATCGCGTGTACGCCGTAGGACGGGCAGGGCGGCGCGTGGACGCGGGTCTTCCCGAAGCGGTCGAGATAGCGGAGGAACTCGAGTACGTGGGCGCCGCTGCACCGGCGCAGCACGAGCGGTGGGCGGTGCGCCGCCAGGTACCGCACAAACGTCTGCCAGTCACGCCGTTTCTGCGATTCGTACCTGCTCGGCCTCCTCGCCGCCGCCGGCTGTGCGGCGCCAGGACCCTCGCCGGTAGCTGGCATAGCCACACCAGAGGTCCCGAGCAAGCAGACGAATAGTAGAGTACCAGTACTCAACTACACCGACTGATGAGACTTGAGATGAGAAAGGTTGATCGACCGAATGGCGTGTATATATAGAGTGGACACCTACCGGAGTTATGATGGTGGCTGGGACGAATAGAGGATGATAATAGCATCTCCAGCCGTTGGACCCCCGGGCGGCTAAAATCGCTGCCTGGGATGACCCGGCGCAAAAATTGGGTCTAGGGGTAAGTTGGACCCAGCCGTCGCCTCCAGGACCGGCCTAGGCCTGAAAAAAAATAGACAAATTTGGGCTGAAACACGTCACTTTTCGGCAAACATGGTCCTTTATATTCGCAAATTTAGGCTAAAACACGCCATTACATATAAAAACTAGTCAAAAAAAACTTGCTGAAGGCCGAGAAGTCGCCGTCGTCGCCGCCATCGTTGGCCTTCTCCTCCTTGACTCGGGCGCCCCTGCTGGACCCCTCCCCGGCTGGTGGTGGCGGCGGCGGCGCGTCGTCCTCGTCGTCGCTGTCGTCGATGATGACGACACCGCCTTCGTCGCGGCCTCGGCGGCACTGCGCGAAGCGCTTTACGGCGGCGCGTGTGCCCATTCAAGGGCCGCGTCGTCGTCGAGCTCGACCTCGCCGTGCTCCACCTTCACCGGTGCCAGCAGCTCCGGCTCCGTCTTCACCGGCGAAAGACCCGGCTCCGTCTTCGGCTTGACGAACGCGGGGGAGGAGCAGACGAGGAGGCGCGCCGGCCGCCCTCGCTGATGACGATGCCGGCGATGCGTGTGCGCCGGCCGAGCGGCGTCTCCGCCGCGGGCTCGGCCTTGACGCCGAGCAGCGATGGAGTGTCGGAGGAATGGGAGGAAGAACGCGACGAGGAAGAGGAGGAGGAGGAGCCGAACCTCCTCGGCACCCATTGCCCGTCGTGTCGGCGGTGTGTCGGGGCGGCCGTCCTCGTCAGGGGGTACAGCAACGGTGAGTTGTTGCCGCCCTCGAGGTGCGCCAGCACGCCGTCGAGCGTGCGACCGGGGACGCCCCACCAGAGGTGGCGCTTTGTTGTTCTTGGTGCCGTCGATCACCGGCGCCCCGTTGGTGGATGCCAGCCGTTGCTGCTGGCGGCGCTCGAAGTACGCCGCCCATGCCGCGTTGTTGTCGGCGGCGTACTGGGGAAGGGAGCGCTCGGCGTCGGTGAGGGAGGCGCGCGCGATCTCGACCTCGTCGGCGAAGTACGATGGCTTGGTGACGGCGTCGGGCAACGGGGGAATGGGCACTCCCCCATTGCTGAGCCTCCAGCCCGTCGGCCCGCGCGCGGATGTCCGGCGGCGCCGGGATGTTCGCCTGGAACAGGAGCCATGACTCCTGTTCGCGGAGCGGACGGCGGCCGAAGCCGTTGGCCGCCGCCTCGTCTCCGGGGAAACGCTCGACCATCGGGGAGAAGGAGTGGCTGGGGAGAAGAGATCGGCGGGAGAGGGATCGGCGGGAGAGGGAGGGCTGGGGTGGCACTCCAACGCTGGCGAGCGAGACCATATATAGCCGAGGGAGGGGAGGCGTCGGCGCGCGTCGGCGCGCCGCCCCGTGACGCGCCGTCCGTAAGAGGAATCAATGGAAAAGCTGAGCGGCGGCAGCCTTGCCATTGATTCCCCGCGGGAAACCGAGGCATCGGGAAGACGAGGGGGCCGGTGTCGCTGACGCGGCTGCCACGCGACGTTTTCGCGCCAAAAACGATTCGTCCGGCGCCCCCAGCGCGTCGGGTTTGGGTTGGGTCCGCCGACGTCAATTTCGGTCCGAGTAGGCAAAAAATGAGCTCCTGAGACGCGACTGGATCGATTTTTTAGCGCCGGCGGTCGAAAAGTCGTTTGGGAGGCCTTATTGGGGGCGCGGCCGGAGATGCTCTAAGCATAGCATACTCGACGGCCGGCCGGGGACGGCGACACAGTGCAGGTGATAGTAGGGGCCCGGACGTGTGCTTTACTGCCTCTGGTGTATGACGAGGTCATCTTGTGCATCCCCGGGCGAGGGAGGGGGCCGGCCGCACGCGTATGTAGGGACCGTCTGCAGATCAGATCAGTGCAGAGTGCAGAAGGGAGGAGACTCGCTCAATCAATAGAAGGAGGTCGTGTCAGGCTAGTGATTGATTCACAACACGACGCATATGCATATTAGCTGTGTGGTCTCCATTCTACTTGTGGCCTGGTCTAGCTAGGAGGGTGAGGGTGGCAGTCGTCGTCGTCTGACTCGAGATGCATCATAAAAGTGTCCTTGCATGGCTGCCGATGGAGCTCAGTCGACGGTATGCATGGCCCGGGCATGCATGCACTCTATTGGTATCTTGCCTCGTTGCAGATAGCATGCATGTGGTACGAGGCCCTGACTAGCTTTGCATTGCATGCATGCACGTATGTGCATGTCTAATTACCGATCCTTTCATCCGCGTCACTCTCATACTATCAGCGATATCATTAGTTCATTACTCTGATCCAAAGATAGTTGAAGCGACGATATACAGCATCTTAGGCTGATCGGCATGATTTAATGTACTACTCCTTTCGTCTGGAAATACTTGTCATCAAAATGAATAAAAAGAGACGTATCTAGACGTATCAACACAACTCTGTTTTTTAAAAAAGGAGACGCAAGGGTCATGGCTCTCCTCTCTCCCCCCTCTCCCTCCCCCTCCCGGGCGGCGGTGGCGACGGTCTCGCCTCCTCCTCCCTTGTTGCTAGCGGTCGATGTTGCTGGCTCTCCTCGCTGCCTCCGCGCGGCGTCTTCCCCTTCTCCTCCCCCTTCCCTGTCGTCCACTCCGTGTTCTGCTTTCCGCGTCTCTGCCCCCGCCAACAGGTTCTGGGCTCTGTGGTCCGAGGATTCGGACTCCGACCCCGGCTCCCCTCCTTCGCCCCCTCGCCCTGGGTGTGCGGCCCGGCGTTTCTGCTCCGCTGCGGTGCTGTAAGTTCGCCCCCGGCGGGCGTGGCTGCCCCGCCCCCGCTTTGCTGGTTGTGGAGGGCTGGACCCGTGTCTCGTGCAGGCAGCGTAGGGCTCCTCCGCCGTCACCAGCCTGTGGCATCCTTGGTCCTGGGCGGTGCTGCTCGCAGGTGGTGGACCTGGCGCCCCTCCCCCCTCCCCAGTTGCCTCCTTCGCCTGCGTCTTGTCTGATTGCTCGCTGGCGGCCGGCGCGGCCGTCAGGCCGTCTGAAACCCTAGATCTGGCGCCGCCCTCCGTGGTGGTGCCAGATCTTGGGTGTCGGGCATCCGCGCCTCCAGGCGGGCCTGAGGCCCCGCCTCCCCTTCCAGCGTGTCGGATTTCCCTCCTTTACCTCTCGTGGCTCT
>NC_041383.1:392368768-392369324 GCF_002162155.2 Triticum dicoccoides | reverse complement strand
TGACCTGTGGCGGCACCGCTTCCCCATCCGAGTCTTCTCCAGATCTAAGCCTCCTTCGCGGTGGTCGTCTCGAGGGACCGTTCGCGCGGCTCCTCCAGCAAGGCCCTGTCCGGCCAGAATCGCCGGCGGGAAGGATCTTTGGAGGGGGAAGTGGATCGGGAGTACGAAGCGGCGTTGCGCTCCAAGCTCCAGGTGGACCGTGTGCGGGCGGAGGGGACCGCGGTGGCGCCCGGTGGCCCCTCGTCCCTTGGATCTGACACGATGGCGGCCGGTCCCTCTGCTCCCCATGGTGGTTCTTCATCGCGGCCTTCGGATCCCTGGGAGGTGGCGGCCGCGGCGAGTAAGGACGGCTCTGGCCCGTTCTTGCGGCCTCCCCCTCCTTGCGGCGCTGATGGCTCATCGCGGGCTCTGGCCCAGGCCCCGGCGGCTTCTGGTGGTGGTCCTGAGCGTTTCATGCCTCGTGGCTCTTCTAGGGCTTCGGGTCGCCGTCCACCCTCCGGTGGCCTGGGTCCGGCTTCTGCTTCTGTTCCATGTGGTGATGGTATTTTACACCCTC
>NC_041383.1:392346036-392368589 GCF_002162155.2 Triticum dicoccoides | reverse complement strand
TTCAGCCGCGTTGTCAAAACCCACCCTTCTGCCTCATCTACAGAGAGGACGGACACCTCATGGTTGACTGTCAAAACATTCTCAAACCCCCCGCATTCATGCATTATGGCATCGGCCTCCCTGGATGTGCTTTCTTCGCTCTCGACCGCGAGGTTCCTCAAGTGGTGCCTATGCCTGCTCTTTCTAACGCCGGCATCATTTCTGTCAAGGACAAGAAAATCTCCCCCAGGTTCTCCTCGATGAACTCCGTCTATGGGACGATGGTGGATGGGATTGGCAAATCCGCCAATTATCTGAGTATGAGTTCGCTGCAATCTTTCCCTCCAAAGAAAGCTAGAGGATGATCTCTTCGTGTACCAGTTTCACCCTTCCTCTCAACCAACTTGTCATCTCTGTCAAGGCCGCCTCCAATGGGTCCAAGGGCATATCGCCTCTGTCTGATGTTTGGGTACTCGTCGATGACGTCCCTCCTTCGCTTCGCTCCCCAGCCTTCCTCATGGCATTCAGTGTTCTTATTGGCAAACCAATTGAGGTAGATTAGGTGTCTCTGCTTATCTTGGGCCCCGCTCGTCTGCGGGTCTGGTGTGTTGACCCTCATTGCATCCGCGGCTCGGTTGATGTCTTCCTGTCTGCTGGTGGATTTTGCCTGAGGGTCCGGGTTGAGGGGGATGCTGCTCCGGTGTTGCCTCCGCCCCCTCCCCCTCGGCCGGCCTTAGGCAGTGATGATAAGGATGGCAAAGATGAGGATGGCCTGCCCGATGACTCGAAACCTGGAGGTGATCACCGCTTTACTTAGTCAGAGTGGGATGAGCTGCCTCCTGAAGGATAATGCTCCGGTGCGGGGTGGGGTCAAGGATGCGGTGGAGGACGCTGGTAGAGGGGCTTCTGCTTCTGATGGAGCGAGGGGCACTCCTTTCTCTGGTGTGTGCTCCAACCTCCCTGTTCGTCCTGCGTATCCCTCCCTCTTCGGTATCGAAGACCTGCCCCCCGTCTGGCCTCCTATCCAAGAAAAAGAAGAAGCCGTCTGTCAAGAAATTCTCCGCGCGTAGCAGGGCCTCTGGTGATTCCAAGCAGTCTGCGACAGGGCTTTGTCGCAGGCTCAATGCCGATCTGGGTGCGGCTACGGGTCCTTCGTATGGGCGGCTTATCCGTGTCGTGCCCGTCCAGCTCCGGTGAGATCTCCCGCTTCCACCGCTCACAAGAGCAGCCGGGTCCCCATCAGTGGCGAGCGGGTGGCTGACCGGGCAGCACGGCGCACTGCGGCTAGAGATCTTCCCCCTTTAGGTACTATGCCTTGCTCCCCACCACCTCCTCCTCGTATTTCTTCTCATGTTCGGCTAGTTTTATCGTCGCACTCCAATGAGCATTTGCTGCATATTTTTGAGGACGTAGGCATTTCTTTCTACCCTAGTTTTGGTTCTCCGTCTACCATGTTGGATGTTATTCGGGCAAATGAGCTGGCCCAGGCAGATATTGCGAAGGCCAAGGAGGCTGTATCTCGGGTTGATGCCACACCGGTTGTGGCCGGTGGGCTCGAGGTGACACCTGAGAGGAATCAGGTGCCCACCGCTGCGCCTCGGCGCGGGGCTGGCAAACATTCTAAATCCTGCATTGCCCCATGCAGGTCGAGTCTCCGCATTAAAAACCTTTCCCTTCGATGAAGGCTTTATTTTGGAATATTTGAGGTTTCTGCGCTAGGGGGCGCAGGGACCAGCACAAAGATCTCATTCGATCTGAGAACATTGACATCATTGTTCTTGTTAAAACTCTCAAACCGTCTTTCTCTCCTAATGAACATTTTGCCGCTGCTGGGATTGATAGGTTGGACTGGAACTTTCTACCTTCTTCTGGCCATTCGGGTGGTATCCTTCTTGGTACTAAGAGAGACATGTTTGATTTTGTGGCCTTCAACCACGACATTTTTTGGGCCAGCATAGTAGTATCTCATCGATCGCTCAATATGCTTTGGGAAGTTATGGTTGTATATGGTCCAGCTGACCACTCTCTCTTATATTTTCTTGGACGAAATTTTGAATAATATCAAATCTTGTGATTTATCTTTGCTTATTGGTGGTGACTTTAACTTGATGCGCTCTCCTCTGGATAAAAACTCTCCTAACTTTTCTTGGCCGCTGGCTGACGCGTTTAATGCTTTTATTCGCGATTCCGCAATCCGGGAAGTACCTAGGGTGGGTGCCCTCTTCACTTGGACGAATCACCAATCGACCCCTATTAGACCGGTCCTTGATCGCGTGTTCATCTGTCCCAGATGGGACTCCTTGCTTCCTCAGGCCACTCTTTGGGATCTGCCCATTGTGGGGTCTGACCATGCGCCTCTGATCCTTGATGATGGGATTCGCTCTGTTTCTTCTCCGCAGTTTCAATTTGATGCCTCCTAGCTCTAGGTTGATGGTTTTGTTGGTATGATATCGCATAAAATTTCAAACTTCCTCTCTTCTACTCGCCGCTCCTTTGGCCCGATGGACGACTGGCACCAATGTTCGTATTTCATCCGGAAGTTTCGCCATGGCTCGGCGAAGAACCACGCTGCTGACTCAAGGCGTGACAAGGCACGGCTGTCTGCTCAAATTGGCATTATGGATGCTCTTGCGGATGGCCCTGGCCTATCTCCCCTGGAATGGCAGGCCCGATATGATTTATAGGAGGCACTTTTGGCCCTGCACCGTCAAGAGGAAATCTACTGGAGGCAAAGGGGCACCATCAACTGGACTCTGAAAGGCGATTCTCCTATAGCGTACTTCTTTGCTCTTGCTAACGGTAGGCGCGTCGCCGGTGTATGATTGATAGCTTAATCATCAATAATGTTAGGGTGTCTGATCACCACCTTATCATGTCTCTTGTGGTCGACTTCTTTTGCTCTCTCCTTTCTTCTAAGCCCGAGGTGGCTTTAGGTTGGCTAACTTCTTTTGGGCGTCTCAGGACAAGGTTTCTCGTGCTGAGAACGAGGCCATGTTGATCCCCCTTTCTGAGGATAAGATCTTTGATACGATCCGGTCCGCTAATTCCAATGCGGCCTCTGGCCTAGACGGTTTCTCCATCCCGTTCTTTAAACACTTTTGGCCCCAGCTGCGCGGCCTCGTCCAGGCAATCATCCAATGCTTCCGGTTGGGTACGGTTGACATTTCTAGGTTAAACTATGTTGTGCTTACTCTCATCCTTAAAGTTAAACGGGTAGATCTGTTCACTCAATTTAGACCTATAGCCCTGATCAATAACTTCGCCAAGCTTCTGGCTAAAGGCTTTGCTACTAGGCTATCCCCCATCGCTCATCGCACTCTTAGTCCTTTTCAATCGGCTTTCATTAAATGCAGGTTCATTCTAGATGGTATTCTTTGTCTTCATGAAATAGTTCATGACTTGCGTGTTCGGGGTTCCTGGGCGGTGATTCTGAAACCTGACTTCGAAAAGGCTTACTACTCAGTCAGCTTGAATTTCCTCCGGCATGTTTTGCTTGCTAAGGTCTTTGGCGGGGCTGTGGTTCACAGACTTATGCAGTTGGTCACGGGTGGCCACACTGCAGTCTCGGTCAACGGAAACATTAGTCATTCTTTGCCAATGGCAGGGGCTTGAGGCAGGGTGACCCGGCTTCCCCCCTTCTTTTCAACTTCGTGGCTGATTCCCTATCTCATATTCTGTCGCGAGTTGCGGCAGCGGGTCACACTACTCCTGTCAGCTCCCACCTCGTCCCTAATGGCATCTCTCATTTACAATATGCGGATGATACTATCATTATGGTGGAGCTGAATGAGGCTAGCATTGCCCACCTAAAGTTCCTTCTTCTTGAAGCTCTCTCTGGTCTCAAGATTAACTTTTCCAAAAGTGAAGTCATAGTTACCGGGGTCTCGAATGCTGAGGCCCAAAGAGTTGCTCACCTTCTTAACTGCTTGCTAGGATCCTTCCCCTTCAAATATCTCGGTCTCCCGATCTCTCCCCACAGGCTGTTGCCAAAGATTTCGCTCCCTGTTTCGAAAGTGGGCAATCGGGTTTTGCCGTGGAGAGGTCGCTACAACACCCAAGCGGGCAAGGTTGCCCTAACCAACGCCTGCATGTCCTCCCTTCCCATGTTCCTAATGGGTTTCTACCTCCTTTCAGGAGGGATCCACGCCGACTTTGATAAGCACCGGGGTGCCTTTTACTGGAATTCGGTAGATAATAAGCGTAAATACAAGATGCCGAAATGGAAATTCATTTGCAGACCCAAAAACCTGGGTGGGTTGGGTATCATTAACACGGCTGTCATGAACAAGTGCCTCATTCCAAAATGGTGGTGGAAAATTATGTCTTCTGAGGAGCCCCCCTTTGGCTAACCGTTCTAAAGGCTAAGTACTTCCCTTCGTCGAGTCCCATGTTGGCTTCGTCCTCTGGTGGTTCCTAGTTTTGGCTCCAACTTGTTAAAGTTCGACCGGATTTCCAATCCTTGGTTAAATTCATCATTAGGAATGGCAATTCTACCCGTTTTTTGTCTAGACTAGTGGTGCGGGGAAGCCACCCTTACAGTGTCATTCGCTACCTTGTTCTCTTACTCTTCTACCCCAGAGATCTCTATCTCCGAGCTCTCGCAAAATAATTAGGATCTTGACTTCCGTAGATTGCTCTCTCCTAAAGAGTTGGAAGACTGTCATTGCCTTATTTCCTGCTTCCCTTTGCTCTCGGAGGAAAAGGACTCGGTGGTCTAAGCTCATTCTTCTTTTGGTAGATTTTCGGTCAAGTCTGCTTTCTCTAAACTCATATCTGGCTCCCCACGTCCAAGTTCAAATGCATCTGGAGCACCCGGAACCCCCAAGATCAAAATTTTCTTGTGGAAAGCCTTTCGTGGGAAGCTTCCCGTGGTGGATCAAATCAGGAAAAGGAATGGCCCGGGTTCTGATAGATGTGCCTTATGTGGGGATTTTGAAAATACTGATCATATATTCTTTCGATGCTCTTTGGCTAAGTTTATGTGGTGATGCATTCGTTATTGGCTGCAAGTGAATTGGAACCCTTCGTCTTTTGGTGATGTGAGGAGACTGGTCAGCAGCCTTCCTATGGCTTCTAAAAGGATTTTCTGGGTGGGGTTTGCAGGGATTTGTTGGTCGATGTGGACCACTAGAAACAAGTTTACCATTGAACAAATCTTCCCAGCTAATCCTGTTGGTTGCTTATTTAAAACTGGTGAATTCCTACAGCAGTGAAGATCATTGATTAAGGAAGCAGACCATGAGGCCTTCGACGCTATGCTATCCAAGATTTAGATCACAACTTCTTCCTTGGCGCGCTCGCAGCGGGAGGTGAGTTAATCCTATACCTTTCTATCTTATCTGTTTCGGGCTGGCCTGCGTGCCATGACTGGCTGGGTTGCCATGTACGCGTACCTTTCTTTTTCTATTCTGCGACTGTGTTTGGATGTTGTTGGCTGTGGTACTCTACCTGGTGGCTATATTTATAAAGTCAGGCATATGCCTTTTATCTAAAAATCTAGACGTATATTAGTTCTAGATACATCTCTTTTTATAAATTTTGATGACAAGTATTTTCGGACGGAGGGAGTACAATGGATTGTCTATAAGGTATGTGTGATCCAGGCCCGATCTACGCTGATGATGAAACGTACTCCCTCCGTTACAAAATAGATGACTCAACTTTGTACTCACTTTAGGAACAGAGGGAGTATCTCCCATCCTTACCAGTTCGCCTTTCTGAAGGGCCATCCCATCCATAATGAAATTCTAATAATTCACGTCGTTCATGAGGTTAAAGTCCAGCGCTAGAAACTGGAAAAGCACATTGTTTAAGTTGGATTTCCAGAAGGCATAAGATTGCCTCAACTGGTCCTTCATTCACTTAGTTCTTGAGCGAAGGGGGTTCAATGAATGTTGGTGTTCTTATATCATACAGTTGATCAGAAGCAATAGCACCAGAATTAATATTAATGAGGAGGTAGTCTTTTAGGTTTTCTCATGGGATGAGGCAAGGGGTCCTATCCCCCTGCCCCCACCCACATACACTCTTTAAAATTGTTGATGTCCATGCGGTCATCCTGGATAAGGATAGGATCCACCCACACTCCAGTGTGATTGGGCATGTTATCCTTCGGACTAGTGTTACACACCTTCAATATGCGGATGACACCATGATCATGGTTGAGGGGTTAGAACTTGATATCATCAACCTCAAGTTCCTTCTTCTGTGCTTGAGGCCATGACTGACCTTAAGATCAATTTCAATAAGAGTGAGGTCATGGTATTAGGGTATTCTGTCGAGGACTAACAACGGATTGTAGACAACCTTACTGCAAGTTGTTCTCTTTCACCATTGGATACCTGGGGATGCCGCTATCAGATTCCAGGCTCCACATCTAGAAGTTGACCCACTTACGGGTTGAGTTGCCTCTAGGCCCGAGCCATGGTGCGGATGATTTACATCCCGAGGAAGTAAATCCATACGTATCAACTCGTGCCTTTCTAGTCTCCCCATGTATATGATGGGGTTGATCAGAGCCGAGGTGAGTTTTTGGTCAATGAGACCCCAAGGGCGAGGAGAGGCACTGCACCGACCCTTTTGGCTATGGCTACCTCCTCCCGGTAAGACCACCAACCGATGGCGCACCATAGAAGATTCCACTGGCGGCCGGCCGAGCTAAGATTAGGGGGAGCAAGGGGAGAGGCCGAGGTTGAGCAGAGGGATAGGAAGAGGGTGAACCGCCTCGCCACCGCCACCCATGGAGGGACTTTGCCAGACGGCGAGGGGGCACGGGGAGGAGGGTTCACCCATGTCTCCCCTTGGGGACGGCGTGGGGGAAGGGAACTACCTACCTTACATGTGTATTAAATAGGAAGATACAGGTGAAAATACAACAATGAAATGAAAATAATTCATAGTAAATGGTGTGCTTGTGTTGTCACATTATCCCATTTGTAAATGGAAATAGTGCATACTAAATCGTGTGCCATGGAGAGATGGATCATGTAGGATGGGAATTCACGGTTGGGAGCTACCAGGTTCTCCATGGCAATTCTCCCATTTGTAGTCATTACTCCTATGAAGGACGATGGAGCACTGATACGGGGGCTCTGGCGCGCATGAGTGCCCTCCACGTCGTCCTTTTTGTGTTGGCCTCACGTTGCTGGTTTCCTGTCGCTAGGAGAGGAGCCAGAACTTTGACCATAGGGTGGTGGGGAGACACTATTAGGGAAAAGCCTATACACAAAATCTTACCAGCAGCGCCACTACTAGGAAAAAGCATATACACAAAATCTTATCAGCATCGCGCTATAAAAAAGGCGTTGCTGCTAGTTAGCAGTAGCGCGACCCAAAAAGACGCGATGTTGCAACAAATTTAGCAGTAGCGCTGGCCAATAAGACGCGCTACTGCTATAATTGCCATGCCCCTGCTGCCAAGCTAGTTATAGCAGCATCGCGTTAGTACAAAGAGCGCTACTGATACAGATCATAGCAGTAGCGCCTTCTCTCAATACCCGCTACTCCTAAGTTTACTACAAAAATGTAGTCCCACCTCGCTCCGCGAACAGGGTTTTTACCACCTTAAATATGTTACTTCTCAAACTATCACCTCCACTTGGTCTTCATTGAACTCTGTGTGTAGAATTTGTGGCTGCAATATGAGTCTTCTCCGGTTTCTAAACCGGTGAGGACTCATATTGACAATTCAGATTGTACACAAAAAGATCATTGATGATCAATATATTTTTGATGTATATTTTTACATGTTTACACATAGCATTAGCGCTTTTTGGCCTAAACGCGCTACTATTAAGTCGTTCAGCAGTAGCGCATTTCTCTACAGCGCGCTACTGCTAAGACAATCTATTTTCACCAAAGGGCCGCCCCTCACTCTCCTCTCTCCACTCACACTCACTGGATCTCCCCCCTCAATCACCCCGCGCCCGCCCTCGCCCCCGCCGGCCGTCGTTGCCTATCCCTCCTCCCTCTGCACCACCGTCACCTCCTCCTCCTCCCTGGACTCGGTAATCCTTCGCCGTCCGCCCTCCTCCTAGATCTGTCCTCCCTCCACTCCTCCATTCGCCGTCGGCCGACCCCTCCTGGCTCCGCCTTCCTCCACCGTCCTCCTTCCTCCTCCCTCCTCCATCCACAACCCCTCCTCCCTGCTACATTATAGTTGATTTAGTAGGCTAGTTGATTTAGTTGATTTAGAATATTTTGATTTAGTTGATTTAGTAGGCTAGTTGATATGCAACATTTAGAGAGAGAGATATGGTAGTTGATAGTTTTTAGTTGATATGATTAACTGATTAGTAAATATTTAGACATAGTTGATAGTTTTTAGTTGATATAAGCCTCCGATCATATATAAGACTTTGATATAGGATAGTTTCTAGGGTTTTTGTGTTCCTCGCAGTAGTAACTTTTTAGCCTATTTTAGGTGTTTTGAATAGAATAGGAAATTTTAGGTCTTTTGATTAGAAATTTTAGTAATGGAAATTTTAGGTCTTTTGATTAGAAATTTTAGTAGTGGAAATTTTTAGTTGGTAGAATTTGAAAAAATGTTCTGTACTTGTTATATTGTGAACTTAGGGCATATTTTTATGGTTTAGTAAAAGAAATAGTAATAGTGGATGATGATGTAGATGTTTTAGGTATAGAACATTTTGAATAGATGATGATGTAGATTTTTAGTACAACTAGTTTATTTTGTGTTGCTCAAGAATTGCTCATATGATGTAGATATAAACATGTATATCTAGTGTTGCTCAAATAGGATATGTGCTTGCCCAAGTGACCATGTTTGCAGGTAACAGCTCCGAGTGGCCTATGTTTTGCCGGAGTGTTGATTAATTTCCGTTCTGACAAATTTCAGGCGCTCGATATGTCCTTTTTTAGCAAAGGTCATGCCGAATTTTTCATCTAAAGTGTAGTTAATCCTTTTCTAATATTCCTTTAGGAAAAGGGCGACACCACCACCACCAGAACCACCATGTCGACTGTGTAAGTCAAGATGCGCCAACAGCCTTGCAAACTGGCATGTTGTTCGGCATCTACTTCCAGCCGAGTTTTCTTCCCGCGGCGGTAACAAAATATATGAAACTTGTAACAACTATTTTGTTTTTAGTGTTATTGGCATTAATCCATTGTGTATATATCATTGTGTATACACAGATCGTCCCATGCAATGTGAGGTTGGAATTCAACAAGCTGACCGGAGACACTGTGACCTTTGAGGCTCCTGGGGGCCCCTACACTATGGAGGTCGAGAAAGGACGAAATATGTCACAGATCGGAGGATATGGATGGAACCGTTTCATCTCCCACATGGGTATCACTGATGGTGAGTTGATCAGCTTATCCTTCAGAGCAGAAAGATCCAAGCTGGCCGTCATTTATCTCAACACGGATGAACATGATGAGGACCCACTTGATGAAGTCATCTATACTCGAAGAATAAGGCTGAGAGAGGACGAGGTGTGCAACCTATGGGACATAATTCCACCACGTGCTGACTTTGTCGGGGTGCCATTGGTGACCCGCCTGACAACTACCATGGTTGATCGGCATGTTATGGTATGTTATACTTAGTGTACAATCTGATTACATGCTTACTTAGTAGAATTCAAGCTTAGTAGAAATGTAGTGCTGTTTTTGATAGTGTAGAAACCTATACTTAGTAGAAATATATTTGCAAGAGTATGTACGAGGCTACTTATTAATTGATATGTTTTTCTTATTCAGAAATTGCCAAAGAGCCTATCTGTGAGTTGTGGTATCAAGCCTGATGAAGAAGGTTCTGCTAGAATACTCCTTACCGCAAGGGGCTCTGTCACCACCTGTGCGTATAGCATGGACACGAACGGTCGCACACACTTCAGCTCAGTTGGGTGGAAGAACTTCCTCGTTGGCAAGAATCTTCGTGTTGGACAGGCCATCCGAATTATTATCAGGAACACCCACTGCCATGGCTTGAGGATGATGGTCGTCGTCGATATCATCTAGAACTAGATATGTGTGTGGTTGTATGACTACCCCTAGTAGACTGTTATATGCTGTATGACTACCTAGTACTGCTTATCATATATGCTCCTGTATGAACCATATATGTGTGTGAGGATGCATGTTGACTATATATGAGTACCTATAATGCTTAATGACATTGTATGACTATTGTATGACTATATGGTATTGTGGTTAATGATATTGTTATCTGATATATGTGAAATTGCAGTTTATTGAAACGGTGTACTGTTCTAGATCAATAGGAAGCAGGGGAAAATGTTGAAATATACAGCATTAGCGCGGGCAAAGAAAAGCGCTACAACTACTTATTAGTAGCGCTTGTTGGAAAACCGCTACTGATATAGTCAATACTAGTAGCGCGTGTACATAGAGCGATACTACTATCTATTAGCTGTAGAGCCTTATTAGTAGCACGGCCACCCGCGCTACTGATAGCGTTAAAATGCGCGCTACTACTAGGGTTTTCCCAAGTAGTGGGAAGACAATGAACCTATAAAAGTTAATTCTTTCTGATAATGACCATAGAAAGAGGGACACAAGATAATATGTATTTATATGACGTGCTTCCGATTTTAGGTTGTTGTGCAAATTTTACTCATGCCAGAATATTTGATCAGTAGTTTGTGTATCAACTAATTTCATAATTTAAGCTATCATGTATACAAACTTGCATGTAGAATTCTAATTGTCCAAAAATAGAAATTAACACCTAACAGTCTGTGCAAATCGAATAATCTATAATAATAATTTGTGACATAGCCTAGACATCAGCCGATCGGATACCTTAGATCTTCCTCGTCCCCCGGGCTGCATTGATGTTACAGTTCACATGCAATGGATTTAGGGGAATGTACGCCCCTGTCCACGTTGTCTATGCAGCTTTCGGACCAGAACTCGCCGGTGGATAACCTTGCCATGGCCAAATGTGTGGTGCGATTTCGTTTGCGGGCGTGCAAGAGCTGTCACCTCTGCTATCCCGCCCGATCACTAGGACGTACTGTACAAGAAACGGAACCAAACTTTCGAGGGATTTTCACCATTGCGTAGCGTGAGGGTTGCAAGAAGGAATGGGCCGCTGTTTGGATCCCTATGCAGTAGCGTACCTTAATCACCAGGTTTCGTGTGAGGGGGAACAGATTGGGGATGAGGCCCTTTGTGCTTATGTTGAGCTCTTCTCACACGCACTTTCACCTAGCCAAATTGCGGCAGTATTGCCGCTTGATGGGTGTGAACCCGAGGCCCTTGCACTCATGGATCAATGGCTAGGAGAAGTAGGTGCTTGATTGGATTGGGTCGGTGGACCGGTGGGCTTTTCCTATGGCATACTGATACAACGAGGTGCTATACAAATGGTTTTTAACTCCTTTTCGTGACGGCGTTCTGAACCATCGCCTGGTGAGTGGCTGCGATAGGGGGGGTCCTTCCCACATGACCCAGAAACCGTCGGGGATAGGGAGCTATGATGCATACAGTTTTCCCTATAAAACTGTTTCTGATATCTCGAATATCCCAAACGCCTCATCCTTGCTACTCGTTTGTGCTCGCATTGCCATCGCAGACGGAGTTCTACGGTTTACCTAAAACCAAGCACATTCCAGGCACAAGATTTTTCCAGGCGCAGTCCAGGCACATTCCAGGCACGTACAAAACTGGATCTACATTTATGACGCCTAGCACATCACAAACAGTTCATCATTGTAAAACGTGTATGATAGGACGACAATCACACACATTTAGTTTTCCCTCACCGTTTGTGATATTATCTGACATCACACACGGTTTGCAAATGGCAACTGTGTGCATGGTCACACACGTTTCCTCTTCGTGAACCGTGTCAGATTATGATGTATATCACACACACTGTGCTTTATAGACCGTGCGCGTCGTAATGACCTGCGGAGCGTAATTTCACCCTAATATAATTGCTGCTATTTAAAATTGTACCTGATTTGAATTTGAAAGTAGGCTATAGCTTTATTCATATCCATTAGGTTCAAACAACCAATGCATTATTCGATTCACACACACACACACATAATTTTTGTGTGTGTGTGTGTGTGTGTTTGTGTGTGTGTTCAAGAATTACAAAAGAACCAAATAAACAATGATGAACCACAGTTGTATACTTGTATTATTACAGATGGTAAACAAAGAGGCGAGAGACATTCTGGTTGCTAAACAAGGTGAAGCGGAATGGCCCTATGGTGCTCTCCTCGATGCAGAAGGCATTCACGACTCTAGTCCAACCCCTTGTGATGGCCAGCGCCAATCATGTTGAATAAAATATACCCTAGAGGCAATAATAAAGTTGTTATTTTATATTTTCTTCTATCATGATAAATATTTATTATTCATGCTATAATTGTATTAACCAAAAACTTGATACATGTGTGGATACATAGACAAAACACCGTGTCCCTAGTAAGCCTCTATTAGGCTAGCTCGTTAATCAAAGATGGTTAATTTCCCTAATCATAGACATGTGTTGTCATTTGATGAACGGGATCACATCATTAGGAGAATGATGTGATGGACAAGACCCATCCGTTAGCTTGACATTATGATCGTTCAGTTTTATTGCTATTGCTTTCTTCATGTCAAATACATATTCCTCCGACTATGAGATTATGCAACTCCCGGATACCGGAGGAATGCCTTGTGTGCTATCAAATGTCACAACATAACTGGGTGATTATAAAGATGCTCTACAGGTATCTCCGAAGGTGTTTGTTGTGTTGGCATAAATCGAGATTATGGTTTGTCACTCCGAGTATCGGAGAGGTATCTCTGGGCCCTCTCGGTAATACACATCATAAGAAGCCTTGCAAGCAAAGTGACTAATGAGTTAGTTGCAGGATGATGTATTATGGAACGAGTAAAGAGACTTGCCAGTAACGAGATTGAACTAGGTATGAAGATACCGACAATCGAATCTCGGGCAAGTAACATACCGATGACAAAGGGAATAACGTATGTTGTCATAACGGTTCGACCGATAAAGATCTTCGTAAAATATGTGGGAGCCAATATGAGCATCCAGGTTCCGCTATTGGTTATTGACCGGAGAGGTGTCTCAGTCATGTCTACATAGTTCTCAAACCCGGAGGGTCCACACGCTTAATGTTCATTGATGAGATGGTATTATATGAGTTATGTAATTTGGTGACCGAATGTTGTTCGGAGTCACGGATGAGATCACGAACATGAGGAGAAGGCTCGAAATGGTCGAGAGGTAAAGATTGATATATAGGACGATGGTATTCAGACGTCGGAAGTGTTTCGGGAAGCAGCGGGTGCTTATAGGGTCACCGGAAGGGGTTCCCGGCACCGCCGGTAAAAGGTATGGGCCTTATGGGCCAAGAGGGGAAACACACGAGCCACAAAGGGGCTGGTGCCCCCCCCCCCTCATATGGGCTGGAAAAATTGGAGAAGGAAAGGGGAATGAGAAAAGGAAAAAAGGGAATAGGATTCCCCCTTCCCCCTCTTCCCTTCCTACTCCGAATAGGAATAGGAGAGTGGGGTTTGCCAAATTGGGAGAGGACCCCAAGTAGGATTCCTCCTACTTGGTGCGCCCCCTTGGCTGCCTGTCCTCCCCTCCAATCTATATATATATATGTGGGGATGGGGCGCCTACAATAGACAACAACAATTGTTAGCCGTGTGAGGCGCCCCCCTCCATAGTTTACACCCCCGGTCATATTTTTGTAGTGCTTAGACGAAGCCCTGTGCAGATCACTTCACCATCACCGTCACCACGTCATCGTGCTGACAGAAACCATCTACTTCCTCAACACCTTGCTGGATCAAGAGGACGAGGAACGTCATCAAGCTGAACGTGTGCAGAACTCGGAGGTGCCATACGTACGGTACTTGATCGGTCGGAGCTAGAAGAAGTTCGATTGCATCAACCGCGTTGTCTAATGCTTCCACTTTCAGTCTACGAGGGTATGCAGACAAACTCTCCCCCTTTCGTTGGTATGCATCTCCTAGATAGATCTTGCGTGAGCGTAGGATTTTTTTTGAAATTGCATGCTACATTTCCTAACAGTGGTATCACAGCCAGGTCTATGCGTAGATGATATGCACGACTAGAACACAAAGAGTTGTGGGTGGTGATCGTCATACTGCTTACCACCAATGTCTTATTTTGATTCAACGGTATTGTTGGATGAAGCGGCTTGGACCAACCTTACATGACCACATTCATGAGACCGGCTGCACCAACAGACATGCAACTAGTTTTGCATAAATGTGGCTGGCGGGTGTCTTCTTCTCCTACTTTAGTTGAATCGAATTTGACTGCAGCCGGTCCTTGTTGAAGGTTAAAACAACAAACTTGATAAATCACTGTTGTGGTTTTTGTGCCGTAGGTAAGAACGATTCTTGCTAGAAGCCCATAGCAGCCACATAAAACTTGCAACAACAAAGTAGAGGACGTCTAACTTGTTTTTGCAGCGCATGTTGTGATGTGATATGGTCAAGACATGATGTGATATACGTTATTGTATGAGATGATCATGTTTTGTAAAAGTTATTGGCAACCGGCATGAGCCTTATGGTTGTCTCTTTATTGTATGAAATGCAAACGCCATGTAATTGCTTTACTTTATCACTATGCGTAAGCGATAGTTTTAGAAGATAGTTGGCGAGACGACCAGGACGCAACGATGGAGATCAAGGTGTTGAGCCGGTGACAATGGAGATCATGACGATGCTTTGGAGATGGAGATCAAAAGCACAAGATGATGATGGCCATATCATGTCACATATTTTGATTGCATGTGATGTTTATCTTTATGCATCTTATTTTGCTAGTATGGCGGTAGAATTATAAGATGATCCCTTCACTAAATTTCAAGGTATCAATATTCTCCTTGAGTATGCACCATCGCGACAGTTCGTCGTGCTGAGACACCACATGATGATCGGGTGTGATAGGCTCTACGTTCACATACACCGGGTGCAAAATAGTTTTGCACATGCGGAATACTCAGGTTAAACTTGATGAGCCTAGCATGTACAAACATGGCCTCGGAACACTGGAGACCGAAAGTTCGAACGTGAATCATATAGTAGATATGATCAACATAGAGATGTTCACCATTGATGACTACCCCATCTCACGTGATGATCGGACATGGGTTAGTTGATTTGGATCATGTTACACTTAGATGACTTGAGGGATGTCAGTTTAAGTGGGGGTTCTTAAGTAATTTGATTCATTGAAATTTAATTTATCATGAACTTAGTCCTGATAGTATTTGCAAATTATGTTCTTGTCGGATTTCGGGATCTGGCAACCCATCAGAGGTTCGAACATTTGGGTGCGTGCGGAGATCTCAACCTACCTAGCCTGCCTACTCGTGATCCTCCCTAGACTAGCACGAAGAGCCCACAGAGACACAAAGACACAGAGATTGATACTAGTTCGGGCCACCGTTGTGGTGTAATACCATACCCTAGTGTGGTGTGGTGGATTGCCTCGAGGGGCTATGGATGAGCTAGTACAGGGACGAACAAGCCTCAGGAGGTGAGGTGTTCTTGAGTTGGTGTGTTGCTTTGGAATGAATCGACCCCCTCTATGGTGGTGGCTAAGCCCTATATATAGTGCCTTGGTCCTCCTCCCAAATATGAGCGGGAAGGGATTCCACAACGGCGGGACTTGAAAGGGGACAAGCAGTACAGTCTATCCTGACAAAAGTAGTCTTCGCCTGCGAAAAGCCTCTGGCTGTGACGCTGCGGTGGGCTCGATGATGACCTCCGTCCTGCCGTCCTGGCAGGTCTTGGACTTGTTGCACCAGAATGGAAACCTTTGGCTGATTCCTCGGGACTCCGCGCCTGTGGCTTGCCTTCCTTGCACCAAAGAGGAAACCTGCACTCTGCACCCACCTGGCGCCCGCCTGTCCTTGGTCGTCATGGCTCACGTCAGCTGAACCTCATGAGGTAGCTGCATAGATCTCTCCGGCCCTCAGGAGCCCTCCCGAGGAGGCCAACTCCTTCGGGGGTCTCGGCGTCGTCCGCCTCGCAAGGCTTGGCCCCTTGCGAGGGTCTTGCTGTGTTGTTGTTGAACCTGGGACCTACCAGACCGTTGATGGAGCCACGTGGTGGGCCGCAGGTAGGCAGGACTGGATACCCCCAAGTCCAGGACGCCGACAGTTCTAGATCAATAGTTCCCATTGTAGATCCCCTATGTTTTTGATATGTTCCTAGTGAAAACTAAGTTGAAACATGATAGTCGATGTCTGCTAGAACTACGCCGGTATTTCCCGAAAGAGGAAGAGATGATGCAGTATAGCGAGGATAGGTATTTCCCTCAGTGATGAGACCAAGGTTATCGAACCAGTAGGAGAACCTCCTAACACCACGTAAACAACACCTGCACACAAATAACAAATACTCGCAACCTGACATGTTAAAGGGACTGTCAATCCCTTTTGGGGACGCCTCAAGTAGGCAAGATAACGTGAGATAATTGTGGTAGATAGGATAAGTAGATCACGGAATAAATAAATTGCAGCAATATATTTTTGTATTTTGGGTTTAATAGATCTAAAAATAAAAGCAAGGGAAAATAGATCGCAAAGGAAAATATGATGAGAAGAGACCCGGGGGGCGTAGGTTTCACTAGTAGCTTCTCTCGAGAAAAATAGCAAATAGTGGGAAAGCAATTACTGTTGGGCAATTGATAGAACTCAAATAATCATGACGATATCCAGGCAATGATCATTATATAGGCATCACGTCTAAGATTAGTAGACCGACCCCTGCCTGCATCTACTACTATTACTCCACACATCGACTGCTATCCAACAAGCATCTAGTGTATTAAGTTCTTGGAAAAATGGAGTAATGCAATAAGAACGATGACATGATGTAGACAAGATCTATTTATGTAGAAATAGACCCCGTCTTGTTATCCTTAATAGCAATGATACATACGTGTCGTTTCCCCTTCTGTCACTGGGATCAAGCACCGTAAGATCGAACCCATCACAAAGCACCTCTTCCCATTGCAAGATAAATAGATCAAGTTGGCCAAGCAAAACCCAAATATCGGAGAAGATATACGAGGCTATAATCAATCATGCATTTAAGAGATCAAAGAAGACTCAAATAACTTTCATGGATAAAAACATAGATCTGATCATAAACTCAAAGTTCATTGGATCCCAACAAACACACCACAAAAAGACTTACATCATATGGATCTCCAAGAGACCATTGTATTGATAATCAAGAGAGAGAGAGAGGAAGCCATCTAGATACTAACTATGGACCCATATGTATACAAAGAACTACTAACGCATCATGGGAGAGGCACCAATGGACATGATGAACCCCTCCGTGATGGTGTCTAGATTGGATCTGGTGTTTCTGGAACTTGCGGCGGCTGGAATTGATTTTCGTTGACTCCCATAGGGTTTCTAGAATATTGTGGTATTTATAGAGCAAAGAGGCGGTTCGGGGGGCACCCGAGGTGAGCAGCACCCACCTGGGCGTGCCTGGGCCTACTGGCGCGCCCTGGTGGGTGCTGCTCCCCTCGAGCAGCCCCTTAGGTGCTTCCTTAGCCCATTGGCCTTCTTCTGGCCCAAAAAAGAATCCTCCAGGAGTTGCATTGCGTTTGGACTCCGTTTGATATTGATTTCTTGCGATGTATAAAACATGCAGAAAACAACAACTGGCACTGAGCACTATGTCAATAGGTTAGTACCAAAAAATGATATAAAATGATTGTAAAACATCCAAGAATGATCATATAATAGCATGGAACAATCAAAAATTATAGATACGTTGGAGACGTATCAACATTTTCCAAGCTTAATTCCTGCTCGTCCTTAAGTAGGTAAATGATAAAAATGGAATTTTTGATGTGGAATGCTGCCTAACATGTTCATCACATTCTTTTCTTTATAGCATGGACATATGGACTTTTATTTGATTCAAAGCAATAGTCTAGTTTTGACATGAAGACTTTAATATTCGAGCATACCAACAAGCAACCATGTCTTTCAAAATATCAACACTAAAGCAAGTTATCCCTAGCCCATCATGCTTAATCATTGATCCATTCATGAAACGCATTCGAATATTAGCTACACCAAATGCTCAAATACGATCATAGTGCCCCTTAGTTGGTGCTTTATAAGAGAAGATGGAGACTCAAATTCAAAAAAAAATTGCGTAAGTAAAAGAAAGGCCCTTCGCAGAGGGAAGTAGTGATTTGTAGAGGTGCCAGAGCTCAAAGCTTAAATTGAGAGATAAAATTATTTTTTTGAGAGGCATACTTTTCCTACCAACGAAAATGACTTGGAGCATCCCAACACTTTCCATGCTAGATACATCATAGGCGGTTCCCAAACATAAAATAAAGTTTATTTCTTTTTCCACCATAACTTTCACATTCCATGGCTAGCCGTGTCCACGGGTGCCCTCCGTACCAACACTTTCCAAGGAATTTATTATTTGACAACATAAAGTAAATTCATTTATTCATTTCGGGACTGGGCATCCCTAGTACCTTTGCCGTACTCTCGTGCAATGACGAGTGAATAAACTCTCACCGTGAGAATAACACATCTAGCATGGAAAATATTGGCTACCCTTTATCGCCTCGCGAGTAGTAGAGCACACAAAAGAGAAATTTATTTTGAACATTAGAGATGGCACATGCAAATTTTCTTAGAACGGCATGGAAATACCGCATGTAGGTAGGTATATTGGACTCATAAGGCAAAACTGGTTTAAAGGGTTTTGGATGCACAAGTAGTGATCATACTTAGTGCAAAATTAAGGCTAGCAAAAAGATTGAGAAGCGACCAACCAAAAAGTGAAAAATCTCGTACCCAAGCATTAAGCATAAGTAACATCAAATAATGCACCATAAGTAGGATATAAATTTCATTGCATAACTATTAACTTATGTGCTTGCATAGGGAATCACAAACCTTAACATCAATATTCTTACTAAAGCACAATTACTCATCAACATGACTCACGTATCATATCATCATATCTCAAAACCATTACTTAGAATCAAATTTATTTTGCACAATGATCTTCATGAAAGTTTTTATTATATCCTCCTTGGATATCTATCACTTTGGAACTATTTTTATATGTTGCTTTTGATAAGCTCAAACAAATATAAGTGAAGAACATGAGCATAATTTTTCTTTCTCTCGAAATAATCTAAGTGAAGCAAGAGAGAATTTCTTAAAAAATTACTAAGTCCCAAATAAATCTAAGTGAAGCATGAGAGCATTTCTTCAAAATTAACAACGCACACCATGCTCAAAAAGATATAAGTGAAGTACTAGAGCAAGTCCATGGCTCTAAAAATTTAAGTGAAGCATAGGAGCAAGCATAGCATAATTTTTTGCTGTCTTAAAAGGGTGTGTCCAGGAAGGATTCAACACTTAAAACACAAAGAAAAACAAGCAAAGACACATATCATACAAGACGCTCCAAGCAAAACTCATATCATGTGACAAATAAAAATATAGTTTCAAGTAAAATACCGATGGTTGTTAGAAGAAAGCAGGGATGCCACTCGGGGGCATCCCCAAGCTTTGTCGCTTGCTACTTCTTTGAATATTATCTTGGGGGTGCTCGGGCATCCCCAAGCTTAGCCTTTTGCTTATCCTTATTCCTTCATCCATCGTAAGATAACCCAAAACTTGGAAACTTCAATCACACAAAACTCAAACAAAACCTTCATGAGATTCGTTAGTATAAGAAACCAAACCACTACTATAAGTACTGTGTAAAATCTATTCTTATTTTGTTTTTGCATTATATCTACTGCATTCCAACTTTTCTATGGCAAAAACTCATCAAAGAAAACCATGGAATCATCAAAACAAGCACACAATGCAAACAAAACAGAATCTGTCAAAAACAGAATAGTCTGTAGAAATCTGAAAATTTCGAATACTTCTGTACCTCCAAAAATTATGAAATAAATTGTTGGACGTGAGGAATTTGCCTATTAATCTTCTGCAAAAAGAATCAACTTAAAATCACTCTTCTGTAAGAAATGACAATGAATCTCGTGAGTGTAAAAGTTTCTGTTTTTCAGCAAGATCAAATAAACTTTCACCCCAGTCTTCCCAAAGGCATTGCTTGGCACAAACACTAATTAAAACACAAAAAACACAATCATAAAAGTAGCATGATTTTTCTAACACTCAAGAACAGAAAGCAAAAAGCAAAAATAAATTTTACTCATTGGGTTGCCTCCCAACAAGCGCTATCGTTTTACGCCCCTAGCTAGGCATAACGCGTAGGATCTAAGTTTTGTCATCTTTGTCCAATTCTTCGTTCGAGCACTTAGGATTTTTCAAGGATTTTACATATAAATTCTCAGAAGCAATACTTCTAGGCATGAGATTGAAAAACTTATTTTCGCAAAAAGGATCTCTTATGACTTCAATAAAGTTGGGTTGGATACTAGTCATCTTAAGATCTCCTTTATCATTGCTAGAAGTTGATCCTTTGTTTTTAGCGACTTGAGTAGTCTTGCTAATTTTGACGGGAGTTTTAGCGGAAGCAAAACCATACCTAGATTAAAAAAATTCTTCTAGTTTATCAATCCTAGACGGACTTTCTTCGATTCTTTCATGAATTATAGTTCCTTTTTCTTTTAGCAACTTGAAAGCGTCTCCCTCTTTTGACCCAACTTTAGTAGCATAACTTTGCAGTTTGCTATCCAAATTTTAAATATGTTCTATGGTAAGCATTTTCTTTTCAATAACATCTAGTATTTCCATAACATGCTTGAGAGTCAATATTGTTTCATTGATCACGAGTGGTGGTGAACGCACTAAATTTCCCAAAGCATTAAAAGTATCAAGAGTAGGACACATCAAAAAATTCCCACTGGTAATTGCATCAAGGACGAATCTATACCAAGTGGTAATGCCCACATAAAAGCAACAAAGAAGAACAATGCTAGATTGCTTGCGGATAGATCTATTATGAGCATTGCAAATCCTATACCAAGCATCTTTTAAACTTTCTCCTCCCCTTTGTTTAAAGTTGAGAACCTCGTTCTCGGGGGTGCACGCAATAGAAGAAGAGAAATACATAACGACAAAAGGTGATAAGCAAGTTTGCACACGGTAAACAGATCTGACGAGAAAACGGCGAATGAAAAAGAGGGCGAATAAAACAACAATTTTTTGTGAAGTGGGGGAGAGGAAAACGAGAGGCAAATGGCAAATAATGTAAATTGCAGGAGATGGGATTTGTGATTAGGAACCTGGTTGATGTTGAAGATCCTCCCAGGCAACGGCGCTAGAAATGGCACGTTGATGGGAGACTATCTTGAGGTGATCCTCCCCGGCAATGGAGTCTGAAATTCCTTTTGATGTCTGCTAGAACTACGATGGTATTTCCCCAAAGAGGAAGGGATGATGCAGTATAGCGATGGTAGGTATTTCCCTAAGTGATGAGACCAAGGTTATCGAACTAGTAAGAGAACCTCCTAAAACCACGTAAATAGCACCTACACACAAATAAAAAATACTTGCAACCCGACGTGTTAAAGGGGTTGTCAATCCCTTTCGGGTACGACGCCTCAAGTAGGCAAGATAACGTGAGATAATTGTGGTAGATAAGATAAATAGATCGCAGAATAAATAAATTGCAGCAAGGTATTTTTGTATTATTGGTTTAACTGATCTGAAAATAAAAGCAAGGGAAAATAGATCGCAAAGGCAAATATGATGAGAAGAGACCCGGGGGCTGTAGGTTTCACTAGTGGCTTCTCTTGAGAAAAATAGCAAACTGTGGGAAAAGAATTACTTTTGAGAAATTGATAGAAATTCAAATAATCATGACGATATCCAGGCAATGCTCATTATATAGGCATCACGTCCAAGATTAATAGACCGACTCCTGCCTGCATCTACTACTATTACTCCACATATCGACCGCTATCCAGCATGCATCTAGTGTATTAAGTTCATGGAAAAACGGAGTAATGCAATAAGAAGGATGACATGATGTAGACAAGATCCATTTATGTAGAAATAGACCCCATCTTGTTATCCTTAATAGAAATGATACATACGTGTCATTTCCCCTTCTGTCACTGGGATCAAGCACCGTAAGATCGAACCCATCACAAAGCACCTCTTCCCATTGCAAGATAAATAGATCAAGTTGGCCAAGCAAAACCCAAATATCGGAGAAGATATACGAGGATATAATCAATCATGCATATAAGAGATCAAAGAAGACTCAAATAACTTTCATGGATAAAAACATAGATCTGATCGTAAACTCAAAGTTCATTGGATCCCAACAAACACACCGCAAAAGGACTTACATCATATGGATCTCCAAGAGACCATTGTATTGATAATCAAGAGAGAGAGAGAGAGAGAGAGAGAGAGGAAGCCATCTAGCTACTAACTACGGACCCGTAGGTATACAAAGAACTACTCACGCATCATCGGAGAGGCACCAATGGACATGATGAACCCCTCCTTGATGGTGTCTAGATTGGATCTGGTGTTTCTGGAACTTGCGGTGGCTAGAATTGATTTTCGTGGATTCCCTAG
>NC_041383.1:392319296-392345831 GCF_002162155.2 Triticum dicoccoides | reverse complement strand
TATAGAGAAAAGAGGCAGTTCGGGGGGGGGGGGGCACCCGAGGTGGGAAGCACGCACCTGGGCGTGCCTAGGCCTCCTGGCGCACCCTGGTGGGTGCTTCTCTCCTCGAGCAACCCCTCAGGTGCTTCCTTGGCCCACTAGTCTTCTTCTGGCCCAAAAAAATCCTCCATGAGTTGCATTGCATTTGGACTCTGTTTGATATTGATTTCCTGCGATGTAAAAAACATGCAGAAAATAGCAACTGGCACTGGGCACTATGTCAATAGGTTAGTACCAAAAAATGATATAAAATGACTATAAAATGATTGTAAAACATCCAAGAATGATAATATGACAACACGGAACAATAAAAAATTATAGATACGTTGGAGACGTATCAATAGTACCAATGATGTGGACTGGGTGCGTGATCTGAGGATTATCCTCATTTTTGCATAGAAGAATTATGTCCTTATGCACCGCTAGGTGACAGACCTATTGTAGGAGCAGATGCAGACGTTATGAACGTTTGGCAAGCTCGAAATGATGACTACTTGATAGTTTAGTGCACCATGCTTTACGGCTTAGAACCGGGACTTCAAAAACATTTTGAATGCCACGGAACATATGAGATGTTCCAAGAGCTGAAATTGGTATTTCAGACTGATGCCCGTGTTGAGAGGTATGAGACCTCTGACAAGTACTTTGCCTAGAAGATGGAGGAGAATAGCTCAGCTAGTGAGCATGTGCTCAGAATGTCTGGGCACTTCAATCGCTTGAATCAAGTGGGAGTTAATCTTCCAGATAAGATAGTGATTGACAGAGTTCTGTAGTCACTATCACCAAGCTACTAGAACTTCGTGATGAACTATAATGTGCAAGGGATAACGAAAAAGATTCCCGAGCTCTTCGCGGTGCTGAAATCGGTGAAGGTAGGAATCAAGAAAGAGCATCAAGTATTGATGGTTAACAAGACCACTAGTTTCAAGAAAAAGGGCAAAGGAAAAGAAAGGGAACTTCAAGAAGAATGACGAGCAACTTGCCACTCCCTTGAAGAAGCCCAAATCTAGACCTAATCCTGAACTAAGTGCTTCTACTGCAAAGGAAATGGTCACTCGAAGTGGGACTGCCCCAGATACTTGGCGGATAAGAAGGACGACAAAGTGAACAAAGTTATATTTGATATACATGTTATTGATGTGTATTTTACTAGTGTTCATAGTAACCCCTAGGTATTTGACACCGGTTCAGTTGCTAAGAGTAGTAACTCAAAACAGGAGTTGCAGAGACTAGTTAAAAGCGAGGTGACGATGTGTGTTAAAAATGATTCCAAGGTTGATATGATCACCATCGCACACTCCCTCTATCTTCGGGATTTTGAACCTAGATAAATGTTATTTGGTGTTTGCGTTGAGCATGAATATGATTAGATCATGTTTATGGCAATATGGTTATTCATTTAAGTTAGAGGATAATTGTTATTCTATTTACATAAATAAAACCTTCTATGGTCATACACCCAATGTAAATGGTTTATTGAGTCTCAATTGTAGTTATACACATATTCATAATATTGACGCCAAAATATGCAAAGTTTATAATGATGTGCAACATATTTGTGGCACTGCTGTTTAGGTCATATCGGTGTAAAGCGCATGAAGAAACTCCATGTAGATGAACTTTTGGAATCACTTGATTATGAATCATTTGATACTTGCGAACCGTGCCTCATGGAAGATGACTAAAACTCCGTTCTCCGGAACAATGGAGCGAGTCAATGGCTTACTGGAAGTAACACATACCGATGTATGCAGTCCGATGAGTATTGTGGCACGCGGCGGGTATCGTTTTTTTCTAACCTTCACATATGATTTGAGCAGATATGGTTATATCTACGTAATGAAACACAAGTCTGAAACATTTGAAAAGTTCTAAGAATTTCAGAAAGAAGTGGAGAATCATCATAACAAGAAAATAAAGTTTCCACGATCTGATCGCGGACGCGAATATTTGAGTTACGAGTTTGGCCTTCATTTAAAACAAAGTGGAATAGTTTCACAACTCACGCCACCTGGAACACCAGAGCGTAATGGTGTGTCCGGACGTTGTAACCGTACTTTATTAGATATGGTGCGATCTATGATGTCTCTCACTGATTTACCACTATTGTTTTGGGGTTATGAATTAGAGACAGCTGCATTCACGTTAAACAGGGCACCGTGTAAATCCGTTGAGACGACACCATATGAACTGTGGTTTAGCAAGAAAATTAAGTTGTCGTTTCTTAAAATTTGGGGTTGCGACACTTATGTCAAAAGGCTCCATCCTGGTAAGATCGAACCCAAATCGGAGAAGTGCGTCTTCGGAGGATACTCTAAGGAAACAATTGGGTACGCCTTCCATCACAAATCCGAAGGAAAGATCTTTGTTGCTGAGAATGGGTTCTTTCTAGAGAACGAGTCTCTCTCGAAAGAAGTGAGTGGGAGGAAAGTAGAACTTGATGAGGTAATTGTACACTACTAGGGAAAACCTTATACACAAAACTTTAGTAGTAGCGTGTGTCAAAAAACCACGTTGGTGCTAAGTAGCAGTAGCGCGCTGATGTAAAGGGTGCTACAGATACAATTGTAGCAGCAACGTGCCTGAAGATAAAAGCGGTACTACTAAAATTCCCACGGCTTAGCCGATAGGCTACACATAGTAGTAGCGATCTACTTCGAACCGTGCTACCGCTACTTGCTTTGTAGCAACACGTTTACGCTGAAAGGCGCTACTATTAAAGGAAATAAAATTAAATGGAAAGCAAATAGAAAAGTAAATGAAAATGGAAGAAATAGAAAAAGGTGAAAGGAAAAAAATAAAATATAAAGAAAAATAAATGAAAAAGGGGAAAGAGATAAAGGAATAGCAGTAGCGCATACCGAGGAACGCGCTGTAGCTAACTTAGCAGTAGCGCACTTCCTGGAATGCGCTACTGCTACTTCTGACTTAACTGCGCGGTTCGTTCTTCCACGACCATTTCCCCCAAATCCAACTCCTCCGCTGTCGCCGCCACCGTCGCCCGTCGGCCACCGTACGCTCTCCCGTAGCTCTCCGCACACCCTCGACGCCGCCCCCAACCCCAGATTCAACGCCTTCCCCGACCCCGACCTCGACGTCGCCCCTGACCTCGACGCCGCCCCCGACCCCGACCTCGACGCCGCCTTCCGCTGCGCGCCCGAGCCCCGACCCCGGCGTCGATGCCGCCTTCCCCTCCCTCACCGCAGGCACCCGAGGTGAGCACGCCTACTCCTCGCCCTCCCCTACCTCTACCTAGGGTTCTTCAAATTTTAGTTGCATCAAATTAGTTAGGGTTCATCTATGGTGGAAACGAATCGGATGCAGATGTTATCGGATATGGATGCGGCTCAGATGTTTTCTTAGATGATGTTTTCTTAGATGATGAATAAACACTATTGTAATGCATAATAATTTCTGAGATTAATCATAAAATGAGTAAAATTTGACCACTTATTTCACTTTTAAGTTGGATAATTGGAATATCCGCTACCACTTTCCACCCCTAGGTTCATCAAATTAGATGGTAATTAGGCAAGTACTTCCTAGGTACTAATTAGTTAGTAAGAACTAGGTACTAATTAGGTACTAGTTTATTTTTATTTTTAGTAAGTTTATTTTTAGTAAGAACTAGTTGAAAATGTCACATTTGTTGTTATGTTTTTAGTTAAAGCAATTTTTCCCGAATCGACGTCGACGATGCCTATCCCGCATCCTCGTCGTCGACTCCGTGGAGGACGCCTGCTTGACCAGATGGGCCATGTCTGGGACTGGGCTCCGCCGGGCTGGTACTGGGAGGCGCTACCTACCGGGGGGCGCAGCTTGGTGAGGAGTCAGCCCGTCATTGACCTGAACCTTCTTTGGTGGCAGTCGCGTGGGCCAGTGATCGTCGAAAGGCTTGAGGACCCCACGGAGGTGGTACATCACCGTCTCAGCGAGGAGGACGCGCACGTCCATTGCTACTTGTTTGCGCTGGAGCACAGGTTCTCCAATACCTGGCAGGTTCTCCAGGGATCTCACTGGAGCTATGATCCTGTCATGGTTCCATATCTTTGGGTGTCCACCACCCGCGCCGATACCCATCGTTCACTAGGGTTTTAGTTGTATTAGTGATGTTATATGTATGATACTATTCGGGATGTATTAGTGATAATATTCGACGATGTACGGACGCAAGAGATGATTTACTTTTGCTTATTGAATGCATGCTAATTTGAATACTTATTTATTTTACGATTTGGTTTTGCTTATTCAATGCTCATGTCAATATGAGTCCTATAAGATATTCTGAAATGTATATCTTGTGTTGCTCAAATAGGATATGTGCTTGCCCAAGTGGTCGGTCATGTTTGCAGGTTACACCTCCGAGTGGCCTATGTTTTGCCGGAGTGTTGATTCATTTCCGTTCCTGCAAATTTCAGGCGCTCGATATGTCCTATTTTAGCAAAGGTCATGCCGGATTTTTCCGTGAATTTTGGCATGACTTGTGCCAGAATATGTAGGAGTGCCCCGGATTTTTGTGTTGAGTATCCTGGTAGTTGTCTTCGATTGATTTTCAATTAATGTTTCAACTATGAACATAGGAAATGTCTGACGACGAAAAGGATTTCAGTATTTGCAAATACTACAAAGACGAGCGTGGCCTGTGCGACAGAATCTTCCTAGATGATGATAGGCGGTTCAGCATCAAGCTGGACGAGAACTTCGAAGTGGATACAGTAAGTCACAACGACAAGTCTTTTTTCGTAATTAAGCATGACATCTTCTTCATTTGCTTCAACTTATATTTTTTTTACTATTCTACTAGTGTATCCCCTGCCATGGAAGAGTTTTTGTCTTGGATAAGATAGGTTTCAGTCCTATGAAAACTACTATGGAGGTAAAGAGAGTTTACTTGAAGACCGAGCATGGTTGTATTTTCCATGCAAAATTAAACAACGCAGACACCTGCACCTATTTTGGATGCAAAACTTGGCAAGCACTATGCAATACTTATGGGTTTGAGCCTGATATGGTTATCACCTTTGATATTCGTCCGGAAGATGACATTGAAGGTAATATCGACATCTGGGTCAATGTGAAGACGCCTCTAGTTATACCATTATGCGAGTTTCTCAACCATATTTGTTTCTTTGATATTGTTTATTCAAAAATAGTTGACAACTAATTTCTATTGACAGCTTATTTCCATTCAAGCAAACATGTCCAGCGCTTGGTAGACAGGACCTACTACTGTCCCGGGGCTGAACTAAACTGTGAGGAGATAGTTCATTATGTTTCATGGCTTGAGGATCTTCATACTGTCAAGACAAATTATTTTTCTGGACTTGAAAATCTTAGTACTCAAAACATGCCACCAATAGTGTTCGTACTGAACTACGATCACATCTATTTAGGAAAGATGGTAAGATTTTTACTATTTGTCCTTAGTGCATCTTTTGCATACATTATTTTTTAAGCTAAACTTCATTGCTAAGTATGTTACTATACGATATTCTTCAACAGGGACTCCCAATGAATGTTGTGCCTCACTGGATCGAGACTAAAGGTCGCATGTGAATTGTTAGCTGAGGACCAAGATATCCTACAATGCACTTTAGTGCATTCAGGATTTCTAATAGCGAGGAATGCTTAATAGTGAAAGACTGGAGCAAAATTGTGAATGATCTCAGAGAAGTACTAGGGGGCGGCAATCAGAAGCACATCCCACATTGGGAGACAGGTTCATCTCCATGCTCCAACTTGATGAAGCAGGAGTGCTACACATGTTTATGTTATTTTACCTGAGAGAGAGCAGCAGGAGTGATTAGCTAGCTAGAAATGAGTTTGAAGATGATGATGTGCTACACTATGACTATAAGCTAGTGTTGGTGGTAATGACTATGATGATTATTATTAGCTATTGTTGATGGTGATTAGATAGCTACCGCAGCTAGTGTTGGTGGTGATTAGCTAGCTAGAATGAGTTTGAAGATGATGATGTGCTACACTATGACTATGATGACTAAATAACTATTGTTGGTGGTAATGACTATGATGATGATTAAATAGCTTGTGCTGGCGGATTAGATTCAAGTGGAGGCAATATGTGGTGCACATCGAAAGTACTACTAGTCCAAACTAGATCAAGTTTGGATTAGTAGTATACTTTTGACATGCACCACATATTGCCTCCACTTGAACCTAATCCTCCTTCATTTGACACACTGTTATGGACATAATGATATAAACCTCATAATTGGTATTGTACCAAAATTTGTATAATGGCGTATAAATGCACTCCAAAATAAAAAAATTGAAAAAAAGAGTACTAGTAGTGATGGATAGTAAACACACTGCTACTATCTAGATTAGCAGCAGCGCGGGAGAGAACAAATGTTGCGGCTATGTGTCTTAGCAGTAGCGCACGTCGCACGCGCTACTGCTAAGTAATAGCTGCAGCACCTTATTAGTAGCGCGGTGACCCATGCTACTAGTGGGCATTAAACCCACACTACTACTAGGGTTTTCCCTAGTAGTGGTACCTTCTCTCAATTTGGAATGTAGCTCATTAGAGTAATCTGTTCCCGTAATGCCCACAACAACTATAGAGTAAGCTAAGGATGATGATCATGAAACTTCAGATCAAGTTACTACCGAACTTCGTAGGTCAACCAGAGCACAATGCGCGCCAGAGTGGTACGGTAATCCTGTCCTGGAAGTCATGTTACTAGACCAATGTGAACCTATGAACTATGAAGAAGCTATGATGAGCCAATATTCCGACATATGGCTTGAGGCCATGAAATCTGAGATAGGATCCATATATGAAAACAAAGTGTGGACTTTGGTGGACTTGCCCGATGATCGGCAATCAATAGAGAATAAATGGATCTTCAAGAAGACTGACGCTGATGGTAATGTTATTGTCTACAAAGCTCGACTTGTCGTAAAAGGTTTTGACAAGTTCAAGGAGTTGACTACGACAAGACTTTCTCACTCGTAGCGATGCTTAAGTCTGTCCGAATCATGTTAGCCATTGCCGCATTTTATGATTATGAAATCTGGCAAATGGACGTCAAAACTCCATTTCTCAATGGATTTCTTAAAGAAGAGTTGTATATGATGCAACCAAAAGGTTTTGTCGATCCTAAAGGTGCTAACAAAGTGTGCAAGCTCCAGCGATCCATCTATGGACTAGTGCAAGCATCTCAGAGTTGGAATATACTCTTTGATGAGGTGATCAAAGCATATGGTTTTATACAGACTTACGGTGAAGCCTGTATCTACAAGAAAGTGAGTGGGAGCTCTGTAGCATTTCTGATATTATATGTGCATGACATATTATTGATTGGAAATTATATAGAATTTCTGGATAGCATAAAGGGATACTTTAATAAGAATTTTTCAATGAAAGACCTCGGTGAAGCTGCTTTCATATTGGGCATCAAGATATATAGAGATAGATCAAGACACTTGATAAAACTTGCAATAAGTACATACCTTTACAAGATTTTGACGGAGTTCAAAATGGATCAGTCAAAGAAGGAGTTCTTGCCTGTATTGTAAGATGTGAAGTTGAACAAAGACTCAAAACCCAACCACGGCAGAAGATAAAGAGAGAATGAAAGTCATCCCCTATGCCTCAGCCATAGGTTCTATAAAATATGCCATGATGTGTACCAAACCTATTGTGTACCTTGCCATGAGTTTGGCAAGGGGGTACAATAGTGATCCAGGAATAGATCACTAAACAACGGTCAGAAATATCCTTAGTTACCTTAAAGAGGACTAAGGAAATGTTTCTCGGTTATGGAGGTGATAAACATTTGGTCGTAAAGAGTTACGTCGATGCAAGTTTTGACACTGATCTAGATGACTCTAAGTCTAAACCTAGATAAGTATTGAACGTGGGAGCAATTAGCTAGAGTAGCACCATGCATAGCATTGTAGACATAGAAATTTTCAAAATACACATAGATCTGAATGTGGCAGACCCGTTGACTAAACTTCTCTCACAAGCAAAACATGATCACACCTTAGTACTCTTTGGGTGTTAATCGAATGGCGATGTGAATAGATTATTGACTCTAGTAAAACTGTTGGGTGTTGGTCACATGGTGATGTGAAGTATGGGTGTTAATCACATGACAATGTGAACTATTGGTGTTAAATCACATGGCGATGTGAACTAGATTATTGACTCTAGTGCAAGTGGGAGACTGAAGTAATATGCCCTAGAGGCAATTATAAAGTTGTTATTTTATATTTCCTTATATCATGATAAATGTTTATTATTCAAGCTAGAATTGTATTAACCGGAAACTTGATACATGTGTGGATACATAGACAAAACACCGTGTCCCTAGTAAGCCTCTATTAGACTAGCTTGTTAATCAAAGATGGTTAATTTTCCTAACCATAGACATGTGTTGTCATTTGACGAACGAGATCACATCATTAGTAGAATGATGTGATGGACAAGACCCATCCGTTAGCTTAGCATTATGATCGTTCAGTTTTATTGCTATTGCTTTCTTCATGTCAAATACATATTCCTCCGACTATGAGATTATGCAACTCCCGGATACCAGAGGAATTCCTTGTGTGTTACCAAATGTCACAACATAACTGGGTGATTATAAAGATGCTCTACAGGTATCTCCGAAGGTGTTTGTTGGGTTGGCATAATTCGAGATTAGGATTTGTCACTCCGAGTATCGGAGAGGTATCTCTGGGCCCTCTCGGTAATACACATCATAAGAAGCCTTGCAAACAAAGTGACTAATGAGTTAGTTGCAGGATGATGTATTACAGAACGAGTAAATAGACTTGCCAGTAATGAGACTGAAATAGGTATGAAGATACCGACGATCAAATCTTGGGCAAGTAACAACCGATGACAAAGGGAATAACGTATGTTGTCATAACATATTATATGAGTTGTGTGATTTGGTGACCGAATGTTGTTAGGAGTCCTGGATGAGATCAGGGACATGACGAGGAGTCTCGAAATGGTCGAGAGGTAAATATTGATACATAGGACGATGGTGTTCGGACACCGAAAGTGTTTCGAGAAGCACCGAGTACTTATCGGGTCATCGGAAGGGGTTCCGGGCACCCCCAGCAAAAGATATGGGCCTTATGGGCCAAGAGGGGAAATGCACCAGCCACAAACACTACAAAAAAAATACACTTCCGTGATGATATGTGTTTGTCACAGTAGGTCGCGTTTTTTGTCATGCATGTACATCCATGATGATTTTATGACAGAATCAAGATAGTCATACCTGTGCTGTTGTAGAAGTGTTCCATGACATTAGTAAAATTATCATCACGGAAGTGTCCACTTCCATGACGATAAATCGCACATCATAGAAGTACTTTCGTCAAGGGTGACCGACACGTGGCATCCACCGTAACGGAACACCGTTAAGCTATCGGGTCGGGTTTTGGATCCGATAACCCGTTAACAACCTCGACCAATGGGGATTTTCCACGTGTAAAATCATCATTGGCTGGAGGAAACATGTGCCGGCTCATCGTTGGGATAGATGTCATCCACTCATTGGACAGAAGGCGCCTATGATACGTCGACACGTGGCATGGCCCAACAGTGGCCCATTCCTGTGAAAAGGCCGTCCCGTTTGACTTGGTCAAAAGCTGGCGGGCCGGCCCATGGAAAGCCTGTTAACGGCCTGTTAGCATATAGCCCATTTATAGCCCGCTAACCCAAGGCCCGTTACGCCCTATCCGAATTAGGCCCAGTAGCGTCATCTGGGCCATCCAAAATGATTCCAGCCCGTTTTCACTTCTGGCCCATGTATGGCCCATGACGTCTTTCGACCCATATGAGGCCCTTTGTAACTCTTGGCCCATTAACGGCCCGTGGTGAAACTGGCCCGTAATGAACAGTGTATCACTTTACACCCATTAACACATGGTGAAACTGGCCCGTAATGAACAATGTATCACTTTATACCCATTAACGGCCCGTTATTCCGTTGGGCCGTTTCCAGCCCAAGTTAACTTTCGGCCTTCTGAGGGCCCATTTATTCTTGGGCTCATTTGCAGCATTCGGTTACTTACGGCCCGTTAGTGTCATTTTCTGCTTGTGGGCCAAATTCAGCCCGTCGTTGCAGTCAGCCCGTTTGTGGACCGTTAATCTGTTGGGCCATTTTCATAGCATCACCAAATACGGCCTATTAACGGCCCGTTATGGTCAGCCCATAAAATGTACGATTTCCATTAAAGGCCCGTCTACGGCCCATTAAAGGCCCGTACAAGACCCATAAATGAGTCAGCCCTTACAAGGCCCATGGATCCTATGAGACGTAGAAGGCCCATGGATCCTACGAGACGTAGAAGGCCCATGGATCCTTCGGCCCATTGAAGGCCCATGGATCCGACGACCCATTGAAGGCCCATGGACCCGACGGCCCATTGAAGGCCCATGGATCCGACGGCCCGTACATGGCCCATGGATCGTAAGGCCCGTGAAGGGCCATGGTCGAGCGAGTTGGCCCCCGTTTGAATGATATAGCATATTCAAAGAATTATCCTACTCAATACTATCACCTCTAAAAAGCATACACTATACAAGAAAGAGATCAAGGCATAGAAAGGTAGAATAATCCTACACTATACAATAAAGAAATTACAGCCGATTATACCCACTAGGAATTATGGTTCGGCACAGGTGATAATAAAGCATACACAAATAGCAAATTACATACACTGGGCAAATACATCTCATACATCATGGACGCGCATCAACTTAACTCCATTTGAACTATAATCTCTTCAGAAAATAGGATTGGCCGGATTCAGATAGCACAAATTTCAGTCTGCAAAATTTCCAATTCCTTCATGGTAACCTCAGTGTCTTGTTTCATTTTTTGACTCCTACATCTAATACCTGCATGTCCCGTATCAACTTGTTGATTATACGTTGGCAATCATGTACATGTTGTCTTGCCACCTCTAGTTGATGCTCGAGAACATCAACACATTCCAATTCCAATCCATAATCATTCCGTAACGGCCATGCCGCATTGCTCGCAGATCTTTGTGTTGATGTCACTTCATCCTGAAATGTTTCTGTAAGTACACATGACTAGGGCAAAAATATAGTTACAACAGTGAAGCGAGCAAGACACTATTTTGTACTACATGGCAAAACAAGACTAACAATAATGTTAAACGTCACTTTCAAAAAATGTTACACGTCATGAAGCATAAGCAGGTGATATTTTAAAAATTATAAAAAAGATAGTCTGTGCAGCCTGCATACAGAAATCCCTCTTAGCTCACCAGAGGAGCACGATGTTGGGGCCCAATCGAAAACACAGACAAGTTACAAATTTAGACAACACGTTGCGTATAAGTAAGCAAGCAGTTGGCCATTCTGTACCTCAATTAAAGTCTTAGGGAGCATAATGAACAGCAGAGGGTTTCATACAAACATACTACAGCAGGCAAAACTATGCAATCATTAGCATAGTATAAACTAGATTATGAGCCTCATGCAATAATAGTTGGTTAATAGACTTCAAAGCTTCAGGCACACTTCGGCAGAGTAATTAAATGGCAAGGCCTTTAATTATGTCAACTAATAGTTATACAAGTACCGAACATCAGGCATGATTATTTGGGCATCTCATTAACTGAGGAAAAATAAAGCAATTGAAAAGAGCAAATTAACTATGCCTGAAACAAACACGGAATTGAACTGTTGAGTTGCATACAATGACTTACCTTAGCAGGTTGAAGAGGCTCAGCGCAGCTCCTACTTCTCTTGCAAGGCTCCTTCCTAACATCTTGTACATGGAAATCCTCAATCTTATCTTCATTGCACCCCCTCTGCAAGGTGACACAAACTAGTTACTCGTCTCCTTGGAAGATAAATATGCATACTTTCCAGTCCGTGAACACAAAAGTATGAGATTATAACAAAACAACACCACATAATGAAACATGCCGCATCTAGTGCACTTGCACACAATGAAATGAGCATTTACTATGTCTGCACTATGTAAAAACTAGGCATACCTTCGAACTGGATCTCCAGGTACTCTTGGAGAGCCTACTGCAGTGTACAGCCAAACCTTTATGTCACCTATGAGTTAGACAAGGCCCCACTACAGCAGCCCTTAGTGTTTAAATCGTTGGCAAGCTCTGTTAGAGTGTTAGGTCAAGAACAGCAGGTAATCAAAGCAAACAGTCCTAGTATGGCTGGCTGATGCAAACAAGCAATTGAACAGATGTGTGAGCAAATCTAACATATCAAGAAAAGAACCAAAGAAGGAGGCTTAAAGACCATCACTTGATTGACCAGATTTAAGGGGCATTTAAACATCATGTCCAACGTATGAACCAACATAAACATTGCATATTCCTGATTCTACAATGGAATTCACATGTATTAGGTTATGCCATGTATAATGATGCCTAAATGTACAGACAACAGGCATGAGTGATTCATCATTGCACGCACAATTGAATTGCAGGTTAAGGGCCAGTTCGATTCCGCCTTTTTAGGGAATATTGTCAAAATAAGCCATAAAAGATGTAAAGAAGTCATTTTTGAGTTATGGGCTTGGGATTAACTAATTTCGCTTTTGGAGGGGGGTGTTTTAGGTAGAACCTCACTAAAAATTGTAGGAAAGGGGAATAGTGAAATGACTCTATTGTCTGCCTATATTACACTCAAAATGCAACTGCTGACGCCCGTGTTATACCTGACCCTCAAGTAAAAACAAACACGCAAGCATTCATTACCTGCCCGCTTGCATCTCCTCTCCCCTTTCCCTGTACCTCTATCCCCTGCCTGCAGCACTAGGGTTCCTCCAGTAAGCCGTTGCCACTGGTCCCATCTGGCCTGGTCCTCGATGATGCTATGTCCATCTAGGCTACATGGCCGGCAGGTAGGGGCAAATCTCCCTGGCTGCTCCTCACTCTGGCGCCGCCCCTCATTCTCATGGTCTCCAGCAGCTGCTCCACTGTGGTTCATCCAACACACTACTCCGGCGGGCGCTGCACAACTACGGTTGATGCCACACTGTGGCAGAAGGCACCTTATTCCCCCTCCCCTCCTCCCAGGCCATGGCCCTGAGGTGTTGTTGAAGGATGAGCTCATCCAACAAGGTGAGGATCTCCTCTGATTTTTTGCCAAATTTTCATTCTGATCCACTATACGATGAATTGCTATGAACTGCTTCTGCTGCTGCTATATGATGTATTGCTATGATCTGCTCCTGCTGCTGCTATATGATAAATTGCTATGAGCTGCTGTTGCTGTATGATGAGTTGCTATGAGCTGCTGCTGCTGCTATATGATGAATTTCTATGAGTTACTGCTGCTGCTATATGATGAGTTGTTATAAGCTGCTGCTGCTGCTATATGATGAATTGCTATGAGCTGCTCCTGCCGCTGCTATATGATGAAATGCTATGAGCTGCTCCTGCTGCTGCTATATGATGAATTGCTATGAGCTGCTGCTGGTATATGATGAATTGCAGACTGCTACTGCTGTATGATGAGTTGCTATTAGCTGCTGCTGCTATATGATGCTTTCAGGTGGTGCTGCTATATGATAATAACCAGCCACTTGGACCATCGAATTTAAATAAATAATTGTTCTTCATTTAAATGTGGGTCATGCGTTCTTCGTTTAAATTAGGCAATGGGATCTCTATGGAAAACATTGACTAAAGTAGATTGTGCCAAGTAGATGGTATCTTTGTATTTGCATTTTGAGCAAATAGTGATGGTCTGTTTTCCTATCATATTAATTACTGCACTGGGTTCAATTTGTGATGTTTGCAAGTCAAACTAATTTCCATATGGGCAGCAAAATGAAAAAAATTATAATGCAATCAAGACTTTCCACTGATCATACCAAAGATAAGCTGAAAATGCAATGAAAAGAACTGGTTGGCTTATTACATGGAGCTTATATTCACAGGTGCTTATTTTCTTAGGATAACTCATAATAACTGTCCCTAAGAAACTTGGATAATAGAACTGGCATACAATTGACATGTCACGATGATTGCAATGGAGGAGTGACGTACCATAGCACACTGTACAGGCTCACCGCTGCCTCTCCTTTTTTGTGATATTCCATGACTTTGCCACATACATCTTATACTTTTTCATTGTGTAACCCTATCTGCAAGTTCACACGGCTAATTTTAGACATCTCTACATGATACTACATTGCATATCCCTTGCGCATATTAAAACCACTAATTAACGATTGTGTGCGTACCATAAACTAGCCATGACTCTGTATGCTGGACTAGCAGGCACTCTAAGGGAGTATAATGTAGTGCACTAGAATTCCTACATGCCACCTACGATTTTGTGTAATGTACTGCCCCTGTTCCTAAATATATGTCTTTGTAGAGATTCCAGTATGGACCACATACAGATGTATATAGATGCATTTTCGAGTGTAGATTCACTCATTTTGCTCCGTATGTAGCCTATAGTGGAATCTCTAGAAACACTTATATTTAGGAACGGAGGTACGAGGTAGTATCATGTATGACATCTACAAATCTTATTTAGCAGCCAGTAGTAGAAATCATTGTCTGCACAAAGGGATTACTGGTCAAAAATCCTAGCAAAGCACGCTGGCAGGCACAAAACAATACAAGAGAGAGAGAGACGCGCTTACAAGATCATAGCAATGCCTCAGTCCAGGATCTTGGTTGGCCAAGCTGTTAGATCCAGATGAAACATCGTCCTTGTAGTTTTTGCCAGCTGCATAACAGGTAAGAGCGACAGGTTAGTATATTTGAAGTACATCGGGCAGGTGATGCTGGACGACTTTAAAGGTGACAAGTACCTAGGCCGTGGCGAGTGCTTGGCATCTCTCCAGACGGTGGGAATCAGGTTAGAAACGTCAAGGGTGATGACGCTGCGCTGGCTGTCGGGGTCCGGTAAGGAGATCTAGAACCGTCGAGTAGGGTTTTTGTGGAGCGGCTCTAGTCAGGTGGACTACGGTGTAGGCGAAGCGGACCTGTGGCCGTGGACGAGGGCATAGGTGAAGCTGCTCCGGTGGTTGGGTTAACGATGGTGTCGACGACGCGGATCTGCGGCCATGGACGGGGTGTCAGAAGCTGCTTCGGTGGTTGGGTAAAGGATGGTGTTGACGATGCGGATCTGCGGCCGTGGACGGGGTGTCAGAAGCTGCTCTGGTGGTTGGGTTAAGGGTGGTGTCCACTTATGTCTACTACACAACCTTCTTCTTGTAGACGTTGTTTGGCCTGCAAGTGCACAGGTTTGTAGGACATTAGCAAATTTCCCTCAAGTGGATGACCTCAGGATTATCAATCCGTAGGAGGCATAGGATGAAGATGGTCTCTCTGAAGCAACCCTGCAACCAAATAAGAAAGAGTCTCTTGTGTCCCCAACACACCCAATACAATGGTAAATTGTATAGGTGCACTAGTTCGGCAAAGAGATGAAGATACAAGTGCAAAATAGATAGTAGATAAAGGTTTTTGTAATCTGAAATAATAAAAACAGCAAGGTAGCAAGCGATAAAAGTGAGCGTAAACGGTATTGCAATGATAGGAAACAAGGCCTAGGGTTCATACTTTCACTAGTGAAAGTTCTGTCAACAAGAATAACATAGATAGATCATATAACAAGCCCTCAACATGCAACAAAGAGTCACTCCAAAGCCACTAATAGCAGAGAACAAACGTAGAGATTATGGTAGGGTACGAAACCACCTCAAAGCTATTCTTTCGGATCGATCTATAAAAGAGTTCGTACTAGAATAACACCTTAAGATACAAATCAACCAAAACCCTAATGTCACCTAGATACTCCATTGTCACCTCAAGTATCCATGGGCATGATTATACGATATGCATCACACAATCTCAGATTCATTCAACCAACATAAAAGTACTTCAAAGAGTGCCCCAAAGCTACTACCGGAGAGTCAAGAACGTGTGCCAACCCCTATGCATAGGTTCCCAATGTCACGAAACCCGCAAGTTGATCACCAAAACATACATCAAGTGGATCGCAAGACATACATCAAGTGTTCTCATAAAAAGACTCAATCCGATAAGATAACTTCAAAGGGGAAACTCAATTCATCACAAGAGAGTAGAGGGGGAAAAACATCATAAGATCCAACTACAATAGCAAAGCTCGGGATACATCAAGATCGTGCCATAGAGGGAACACGAGAGAGAGAGATCAAACACATAGCTACTGGTACATACCCTCAGCCCCGAGGGTGAACTACTCCCTCCTCGTCATGGATAGCGCCGGGATGATGAAGATGGCCACCGGTGATGGGTTCCCCCTCCGTCAGGGTGCCGGAACAGGGTCCCGATTTGTTTTTGGTGGCTATGGAGGCTTGTGGCGGCGGAACTGCCGATCTAGGTCCTGTTCTGGAAGTTTTTGGGTACGTAGGTATATATGGGTGTAGGAAGTACGTCGGTGGAGCTACGGGGGTCCCACGAGGCAGGGGGGCGCACCCAGGGGGGGTGCCCCCACCCTCTTGAGCACCTCCCTTGGCTCCTGACGTGGGGTCCAAGTCCATCCGGTAGCTTTCCTTCCAAAATTAACTTCTCCAGTTGATTTCGTTCCGTTTTGACTCCGTCTGATATTCCTTTTCCTCGAAACACTAAAATAGGCATAAAACATCAAATCTGGGCTGGGCCTCCGGTTAATATGTTAGTCCCAAAAATAATATAAAAGTGGATAATAAAGCCCAATATTGCCTAAAACAGTAGATAAAGTAGCATGGAGCAATCAAAAATTATAGATACGTTAGAGACGTATCAAGCATCCCCAAGCTTAATTCCTGCTCATCCTCGAGTAGGTAAATGATAAAAAAAGAATTTTTGATGCGGAGTAATACTTTGGCATAATTTCAATGTAAATCTTCTTAATTGTGATATGAATATTCAGATCCGAAAGATTCAAGACAAAAGTTCATATTGACACACACAAAAAAAATACTTCAAGCATACTAATCAAAGCAATCATGTCTTCTCAAAATAACATGGCAAAAGAAAGTTCATCCCTACAAAATCATATAGTTAGGCTATGCTTCATTTTCATCACACAAAGATGTTCCCAACTTCTATACCCCCGATGACAATCCAAGCAATTGTTTCATACTTAAATAATCTCAAACTTTTTCAACTTTCACGCAATACATGAGCGTGAGCCATGGATATAGCACTATGGGTGGAATAGAATATGATGATGGGGATTGTGTGGTGAAGACAAAAAAGGAGAAAGTCTCACGTTGACGAGGCTAATCAATGGGCTATGGAGATGCCCATCAATTGATGTCAACATGAGGAGTAGGGATTGCCATGCAATGGATGCACTAGAGCTATGAATGCTCAACAAAAGAAAACTAGTGGGTGTGCATCCAACTTGCTTGCTCACGAAGACCTAGGGCATTTGAGGAATCCCATCGTAGGAATATACAAGCCAAGTTCTATAATGAAAAATCCCCACTAGTATAAAAAGGACAACTCATGAGACTCACTACATGAAGAACAAGGTGCTACTTTGAAGCACAATATATGAGACTCACTACATGAAGAACAAGGTGCTACTTTGAAGCACAAGTGTGGAAAAAGAGATAGTAGCATTGCCCTTTTTATTTTCTTTTTTTGGGCCTTTCTTTTTTTCTTTTTGGCCTTTCTCTTTTTTTTATTTGGGCAATGCTCTAATAATGATAATCATCACACTTCTATTGATTACAACACAAGGATTACAACTCGAAACTTAGAACAAGATATGACTCTATATGAATGCCTCCGGCGGTGTACCGGGATAGTGCGATGAATCAAGAGTGACATGTATGAAAAATAATGCATGGTGGCTTTGCCACAAATACGATGTCAACTACATGATCATGCAATGGCAATATGACAAAAGTAATGTATGTCATGATGATGATGATGGAAGTTGCATGGCAATATATCTCGGAATGGCTATGGAAATGCCATAATAGGTAGGTATGGTGGTTGTTTTGAGGAAGATATAAGGAGGTTTATGTGTGATAGAGCGTATCGTATCACGGGGTTTGGATGCACTGGCGAAGTTTGCGCCAACTCTCAAGGTGAGAAAGGGCAATGCACGGTACCGAAGAGGCTAGCAAAGGTGGAAAGGTGAGAGTGCGTATAATCCATGGACTCAACATTAGTCAAAAGAACTCATATACTTATTTCAAAAATTTATAAGTCATCAAAAATCAAGTACTACGCGCATGCTCCTGGGGGGATAGATTGGTAGGAAAAGACCATCGCTCGTCCCCGACCCCCACTCATAAGGATGCACAAGCCAGGTACACTTCATATTTCAAATTTTTTACACAACTTTAACCATACGTGCATGCTATGGTACTTGCAAACTTCAACACAAGAATTTCTCAAATTCATAATCACCCAACTAGCACGACTTTGATATTATCACCTCCATATCTCAAAACAATTATCAAGCATCAAACTTATCTTAGTATTCAATTCACTCAAAAGAAAGTTTCACATATCTTGAACACCAAGTATATTAACATTAAGCAAATTACCATGCTATTAACGACTCTCAAAATAATCTAAGTGAAGCATGATAGATCAATAGTTTCTTTAAAACAAATCCACCACCGTGCTCTAAAAGATATAAGTGAAGCACTAGACCAAAAATTATTAAGCTCAAAAGATATAAGTGAGGCACATAGAGTATTCTAGCAAATTCCAATTTGTGTGTGGCTCTCTCTCACTAAAGAATTTCAGATCTTGGTATCTTAATCAAACAGCAAGCAAAACAAAATAAATGACAATGCAAGGATAGCACAACTCATGTGAAGAAGCAAAAACTTAGGCTCAACCGATACTAACCGATAGTTGTTGAGGAAGAAAGGTGGGATGCCTACCGGGGCATCCCCAAGCTTAGATGCTTGAGACTTCTTGAAATATTATCTTGGGGTGCCTTGGGCATCCCCAAGCTTGAGCTTTTGTGTCTCCTTAATTCATCTCATATCATGGTTTCTCTTCTTTTCTTATCAAAAGCTTCATTCACAACAAACTCAACAAGAACTCGTGAGATAGGTTAGTATAAACCAATGCAAAACCATATCATCTTCTACTGTAACAAATCACTAAAATTATTATTCAACATTGAATACTAAATGACTCTGCATATTTAATACTCCTATCCTCAAATAGAATCATTAAACAAGCAAACATACGCAAACAATGCAAACATAACAGCAATCTGCCAAAACAGTACAGTCTGTAAAGAATGCAAGGGTAACAATACTTCCCTGACTCCAACAATTATGAACTAAAATTCCCACTGTAATAAATTTACCATAGCTTAATATGCAAAAAGATTCAACGTTAGACCACGCTCTGACTTTTCTGAGGAATTTTTGCAACAGCGGTAAACTTTCTATTTTCAAACAGCAACATGCAAACTAGCAAAACAAGCATGGCAAAGGCTATCCTTGACTTTTTTATTGAAACTAAAGATGCAAAACATTATTCTAACTTACAGAAAGCAAAAACTAGCAAAATAAAATGACGCTCCAAGCAAAACACATATCATGTGGCGAATAAAAATATAGCTCCAAGTAAAGTTACCGATGAACGAAGAAGAAAGAGGGGATGCCTTCCGGGGCAGCCCCAAGCTTAGTTGTTTGGTTGTCCTTGAATATTACCTTGGTGTGCCTTGGGAATCCCCAAGCTTAGGCTCTTGCCACTCCTTATTCCATAGTCCATCGAATCCTTACCCTAAACTTGAAAACTTCAACCACACAAAACTCAACACAAAACTCGTAAGCTCCGTTAGTATAAGAAAATAAAACCACCACTTAGGTGCTGTAATGAACTCATTCTTAATTCATATTGGTGCAAACCTACTGTATTCTAATTTCTCTATGGTTCATACCACTTAATACTAGCCATAGATGCATCAAAATAAGCAAACAGCACAATGAAAACAGAATCTGTCAAAAACAGAACGGTCTGTAGTAATCTGTATCAAACGTATACTTATAGAACACCACAAATTATTAAATAAATTTATGGACCTGAGAAATTTGTCTATTAATCATCTGCAAAAAGAATCAACCTAAAATCACTCTCCAGTAAAAAATGGCAGCCATTCTCGTGAGCGCAAAAGTTTCTGTTTTCTACAGCAAGATCATATAAACTTCACCCAAGTCTTCCCAAAGGTTCTACTTGGCACTTTATTCAAAGAAAAGCTATAAAACATTATTACTACAGTATCATAATCATGTGTACACACAAAAACAGTAAGGATAAATATTGGGTTGTCTCCCAACAAGCACTTTTCTTTAATGCCTTTCTAGCTAGGCATGATGATGGCAATGATGCTCACATAAAAGATAAGAATTGAAACATAACGGGAGCATCATGAAGCATATTACTAGCACATTTAAGTATAACCCACTTCCTATGCATAGGGATTTTGTGAGCAAACAACTTATGGGAACAATAATCAACTAGCATAGGAAGGCAAAACAAGCATAACTTCAAGAATTTAAGCACATAGGGAGGAAACTTGATATTATTACAATTCCTAAAAGCATATGTTCCTCCCTCATAATAATTTTCAGTAGCATCATGAATGAATTCAACAATATAACCATCACCTAAAGCATTATTTCCATGATCTACAAGCATAGAAAATTTACTACTCTCAACATAAGCAAAATTCTTCTCATTCGGAATAGTAGGATTATCATAAGAGACTTGAACACTAAAAATTGTTTCCACATTAAAAGAGTAATGTTCAGAAAAAGGGTAATCATAATCATGACAAGATTTTTAAATATAATCATCACTACTTTTTATAGCATAAGTTTCGTCACAATAATCATCATAAGTAGCAACTTCGTTCTCATCATAATCGATTGAAACCTCTCCCAAGATTGTGGAATCACTAAATAAAGTTGACACTCTTCCAAATCCACTTTCATATTCATCACAATAAAATTCAACATCCTCAAACATAGTGGGATCACTACTTCCTAAAGTTGACTCTCTTCCGAACCCACTTTCATCAATATAATCATCATAGGTAGGAGGCATGCTATCATCATAACAACTTTGCATATCAAAACTTGGGATGCTAAAAATATCATCTTCATTAAACATAGCATCCACAAGCTTGGGACAATCATTAATTTCAGAAAATATATTGTCAAATATTTCATCCTCATCAAACATAGCTTCCCCAAGCTTGGGCCCTTTCATATCATAAGAATAATCACTCTCATCATTAAAAATATGGATAGCACCAATAGTATAGCAATTATCATCGTCACAAGTAGTAGTAGGAGCAACATCATTTGGGAGGGATACCTTTTTACCTTTGTTGCTCCTTCTTTTTTTTCCTTCACATTATGTGTAGGTTCAACCTTCCTCTTTGAGCTCCTTATTGATGGGATTGGCTGAATAGAAAGCTCCTCCTCGTTACCTGATTCATCATAAGAAATAATAGGAGGAGATTGGGAAGTCTCTTCCCTTTCATTAGTATTCTCTTCATCTTCTATTTGCTTCATTTTCTTTATGTGATTGGCAATATAAGGATTTTCAATGCAATTCACCGCACAATACATATAAATCTTCTCTAGATCAAAATCAAGAATTCTATCAAGATTAAATTTTGGAATACCCTCAATTATACGTTTCATTTCTTCATAACCCAAAAGAAGGCTAAGCTCTTTATGATGCTCAAGGGTAATTAAATTATCACAATATTTGGAAACGACTTGATCATGAAACAAATAGCATTGGGGCTTTAAATGACCATTTTCATTGCAAAGTTCACAAGGGGTACTATAAATATTGAATCTTTCAGCATATTCATCTAGCAATATCTATCTTCCCTATTTGGTGTGTCCTTGCAAGCCCAATGCACTCCACAAAAATTGACATGCTTATAGGAGGCATTTTCATCATAACTAGTGCAATCATCATTAGCATCATGGATATTCAAAGAATTCGTACTAACAACATTGCAATCATGCTCATCATTCAAAGATTTAGTGCCAAACAATTTAGAGATTTCTTCTTCTAGCACTTGAGCACAATTATCCTTTCCATCATACTCACGAAAGATATTAAAAAGGTGAAGCGTATGAGACAAACTCAACTCCATTTTTTTGGTAGTTTTCTTTTATAAACTAAAGTAGTGATAAAAACAAGAAACAAAAAGATTCGATTGCATGATCTAAAGATATACCCTCAAGCACTCACCTCGCCAGAAAAGAGCTTAGTGGCGGAGTGTGAGTACCCTTTACCTAGCCTCCCCGGCAACAGTGCCAGAAAAGAGCTTGATGTCTACTACACAACCTTCTTCTTGTAGACGTTGTTGGGCCTGCAAGTGCACATGTTTGTAGGACAGTAGAAAATTTCCCTCAAGTGGATGACCTAAGGTTTATCAATCCGTAGGAGGCATACGATGAAGGTGGTCTCTCTCAAGCAACCCTGCAACCAAATAACAAAGAGTCTCTTGTGTCCCCACCACACCCAATACAATGGTAAATTGTATAGGTGCACTAGTTCGTCGAGGAGATGAAGATACAAGTGCAAAATAGATAGTAGATAAAGGTTTTTGTAATCTGAAATAATAAAAACAGCAAGGTAGCGAGCGATAAAAGTGAGCGTAAACGGTATTGCAATGATAGGAAACAAGGCCTAGGGTTCATACTTTCACTAGTGCAAGTTCTCTCAACAATAATAACATAGATAGATCATATAACAAGCCCTCAACATGCAACAAAGAGTCACTCCAAAGCCACTAATAGCGGAGAACAAACATAGAGATTATGGTAGGGTACGAAACCACCTCAAAGCTATTCTTTCGGATCGATCTATAAAAGAGTTCATACTAGAATAACACCTTAAGATAAAAATCAACCAAAACCCTAATGTCACCTAGATACTCCATTGTTACCTCAAGTATCCATGGGCATGATTATACGATATGCATCACACAATTTTAGATTCATCCAACCAACATAAAAGTACTTCAAAGAGTGCCCCAAAGCTACTACCGGAGAGTCAAGAACGTGTGCCAAGCCCTATGCATAGGTTCCCAATGTCACGAAACCCGCAAGTTGATCACCAAAACATACATCAAGTGGATCGCAAGACATACATCAAGTGTTCTCATAAAAGACTCAATTCGATAAGATAACTTCAAAGGGGAAACTCAATTCATCACAAGAGAGTAGAGGGGGAGAAACATCATAAGATCGAACTACAATAGCAAAGCTCGGGATACATCAAGATCGTGCCATAGAGGGAACGCGAGAGAGAACACGAGAGAGAGAGAGATCAAACACATAGCTACTGGTACATACCCTCAGCCCGAGGGTGAACTACTCCCTCCTCGTCATGGATAGCGTTGGGATGATGAAGATGGCCACCGGTGATGGGTTCCCCCTCCGTCAGGGTGCCGGAACAGGGTCCCGATTTGTTTTTGGTGGATACGGAGGCTTGCGGCGGTGGATGACGATCTAGGTTCTGTTCTGGAAGCTTTTGGGTACATAGGTATATATGGGTGCAGGAAGTACGTCGGTGGAGCTACGGGGGTCCCACGAGGCAGGGGGCGCGCCCAGGGGGCGCCCCTCACCCTCGTGAGCACCTCCCTTGGCTCCTGACGTGGGGTCCAAGTCCATCCAGTAGCTTTCCTTCCAAAATTAACTTCTCCAGTTGATTTCGTTCCGTTTTGACTCTGTCTAATATTCCTTCTCCTCGAAACACTGAAATAGGCATAAAACAGCAAATCTGGGCTGGGCCTCCGGTTAATAGGTTAGTCCCAAAAATAATATAAAAGTGGATAATAAAGCCCAATATTGCCTAAAATAGTAGATAAAGTAGCATGGAGCAATCAAAAATTATAGGTACGTTGGAGACGTATCTAGCATCCCCAAGCTTAATTCCCGCTCGTCCTCAAGTAGGTAAATGATAAAAAAAGAATGGTGTCGACGAGGGCATAGGTGAAGCTGCTCTGGTGGTTGGGTTAAGGATGGTGTCAACGACGCGGATCTGCGTCCATGGACGGGGTGTCAGAAGCTGCTCTGGTGGTTGGGTAAAGGATGGTGTCGACGATGCGGATATGCAGCCGTGGACGGGGCATCAAAAGCTGCTCCAGTGGTTGGGTTAAGGGTGGTGTCGACGATGCAGATCTGCGGCCGTGGACGGGGCGTCAGAAGCTGCTCCGGTTGGTTGGATGAGGGTGCGAGGAAGCGAATCTGAGGTCGTGGACTTGTGAGTTGGCAAAGCCGCCCCGGTAGGGTTGAGAATGGTATAGGCGAAGCTACTCCTGTAGGGTTGACGATGGTGTCGGTGAAGCGGCTCCGGTAAGGTTGAGGAAGGTGTCGGCAAAGCAGCTCCAGTATGGTTGAGGAAGGTGTCGGCGAAGAGGATCAGAGGCCGTTGACGGGGGCGTCTGTGGGGCGGTTCCAGGGGGTGTGGACGAAGCATCTCTGGTGGGGAGTACGAATGAGCCGTTGCAGATGCGCGGCGGTTGATGAGAGTACCGGTGAAGTAGATCCGGCGCCGTGGACAAGGCCGACACTGAATGGGTTGTGGTACAGTGGTGGATGAGCAGTCTACTTGTTTCTAGGGAAGGTGGGAGGGGTATATGCGGCCGCAGAGGTGGACGCCGCTGGCAGTGAATGGGCTATGGTACGCCGGTGGATGAGCAGTCTAGGGTTTCGAGAGGGGAGGGGAGAAAGGGCGATGAAGTACAGACGGCGTGATGTAAGATGCTCTGGTGTTGTGGACTTAGTCGTTTTTGCGGGAGGGGGAGAGGAAATGGGGGTGCCGTGTAGTGGGGGGAACCGGAAGTTACCAAAGCAGCCCCGACCTATCATGTAGATGAGGGCGGTATTGTAACTGTTGGTCTCTGTGCACCAAGGACAAAAGGGGGATTTCGCATGCTAAAGACTAAGGTGGCGGAAATTTTAGAAGGAGGCGGGAGATTTTGCCGCCCGAGGGATCGTTCGTATCTAGTTTCAACTAATTTTGAACCGTGCTAGCGGGAAGGTCATGCTAGACTGTGTACACGGGGCACGTGTCAGCAGTTAATAACTGGTGTGAAGTCCACACCAGAAAAAAAGACAATAACTCGGGATGATGCGCTGATAACTTGGACATTCACACGGGCGCGGCCAATCGTACGGGTGTAGTGGCGCGTTCACAAAAAAGGGATCAAACGCTCAACCTATGTATTTCTCGTGTAAATAGATAATTTAGTGTCATTGGTTATTTACTTTAGACATAATGCATTGACGTGTTAGTGTAGAGGCGCACAAAAATAAATGAATATTGTAGTCAGCTACTTAAAAGTGTTACCTCATATGATTACATAGCCTCCATTTCATAAATTGCGTACCCGTTGAATTCATATATGAATATTACATATATTACTTCAAAATAGAAACTTAAATCATCCAAGACTAATGAATATGAATGCAAGAGTAACAATGGTGCATGTACATGATAGCTACATTGGTTGTTTGAAGAAACATCACTGTAACTTTGGCATGCACAACTGAAAAGGTTTATTTAAATAGAAAGAAATGTGATATGTGAGTGTCCAATCTTGATAGCGTTGAATCGATATTGTACCTTTGGCCATGGTACGAAGTAGATATTGACTTATGTTCAAGCGATGCACGTCCACGATCGCTAGATAGTGATACGTGAATGAATTGTGCAATCTCTCACACACGCATACATATCTCATTTCCCTGTGGGCATCGGAAACACACACACGCACTTCTTGTATTTCTCTCCCTCCATCAGGGTTAAATTCGTCTTTCTACCCCGTCCTACAAGTCTCTCACACAGAAACACACACGCTCTCTATGTTTAACACGCCCACCCCTTTAATTCCGCCCACCCACAGCCACTAATGTCTCAAAGTATAATAATGTCTCTCACACATATGCTATCTACGTATCCCTTAATATAGCTAGATATGTGTCACACAAACTCCTTCTCCCTACTAGCAAGATGCCCATGCGTTGCACGGAACATCAAGATGCATTTGTATGAGAAGTTTATCTTGTGGGAGAAAAGGATGAACGAGGGAATGCCTTATTTGCAAATGCGGAGAGGGGTGTGGGTATCTTTTTGCAAAATTGCCATAGTTTCCTTCCTATCCGTCGGATATAAATTAGATGGCCTATATTGCAGGATGGCAGGAACACCATCATCACCAACTCTGTTTTTTATAAGAGTAGAGATATGTGAGTGTCACTGCCCCCCCCCCCCCACACCCACACACCCACACTTCCCAACACCGAAGGAGTAGGGTGACACCTCGATCTTGATACTAATCTATCGACTGGCTTCTCTCTCAAACATACACACACACACACTACCCGACACTGAAGGAGTAGGGTGGCACATCGATCTTGATAATAATCTATCTACTCCTCTTTCAAACACACACACACACACACACACACACACACACACACT